>NW_005054603.1:32506-34848 GCF_000277835.1 Geospiza fortis | reverse complement strand
TATCATCTGCTCTTAATCCCGAGCTTTCCCAGAGCTTCCCAGGCTCCGTTGCCTTCCCTAAGAAGTCCAAACTTGTCCTTGGCCACTTCAGCACAATCCGAAGAGGATTTTCTGCCCAGTCACCACCTCCTGAACTGCCCTGGCCATGCTCGACCTCTCGGCCAGGATTGCAAAATTACCTCTTCCTCCCCCCTGGAAATTCATGTTTTCCTTGGGATAATCATTAGGAAACGGGTGTTGGATCGCGGACAGACCCCACCGGGTGGAAAAATGTTTGGCTGAGTCACGGGAGACACGCGAGCAACACCCGAGAAGGAAATTGCCACACAGACTCTTATTATTGTTTATTTTATATATATTTATATTTTATACTTATATATATTTATATCTTTTTTATATTTTCTATTTTATACATATTGTATAAATTATATTTTCTTTTTATGTATTTATTCATATATATTTATATTTTATATATGAGTATATATTTTTATAAATCTATCTATATTTTATATGTGTATATGTATTATTTATATTAATATTTATGTATAATTTCTTTTATCAATTTATAATTTCTATTCATTTCTTGGCTACAGTTTTGGTGTTTTTTTTTTTTTAATTAGGGCCAAATTTTCATCACATTTCTTGCCAGGGTGACCAATTTCACCTCAACTTTTGGCCAAAATCAGGTTTATTGAAATAACCCTTGAAGGTCAAAGCACTGGGATTTTCTGGGCTTAATTTTTCCAATTTAAAGAAAATTTTAAATAATATTTTAATTAATTAGGATAATTTTTTTTCTGGTTGCGTTCACCTAGAAATGGTTCCAGTCCTGTTTTTAAGATAAAATTGTATTTAAGAATATTGTTTTTAAAAAATTACAGCTCTTAACTCACTTCCAACCACCCCCCACTGTTCCCATTTGTGAACACCTCTTCCTTTTCCTAAATTTTCCAACAAAAACCTTTCCAAGGGATATTAGAGAAAATTCCTGAGTGCCAGCTTTGCCCAAACGTCTGTCCCTACATCGGGGACAAGGTGGTGGCCAGAGTGTTTCCAACTAAAACAATTCCATTATGCCATGATTTTGGCTTTCCAAATTTTTTTTTGGAGGGGGAAGACAATGGAAAATTTCCCTTGGAATAAAGGTCAATCTTCACACAGCTCCACCAAGCTGTGGGAAAAGTGAAAAAGAGGAGTCAAATTTTAATCCGAATTGATTTTTCCCACCTCTTTGTGCAGTTCCCTCACCTTTATCCCAGGTAATGCCTCCAGAACTCCAAGCCCAATTAAAGGCACCTCATCAAAGCTTTTCAGACAATCCCCGATGGATTTTAAGCTGGGAAAGGCAGGGATCAGGTGATGAAATTCTTGTAAAAAGGAGATTTTAATCCTTGCTTGTCGCTCCCAGACTCCCCCACTTTTGGATTATTCCGTGGTCGGAATTCGCCTTTGGTGTCCTGGAGAGCGGCACCCACAAAGGAACACAGGAATTTTTATCCCTGGGGAAAAGCAGGAGCTGATCCCATGTGCGCCCTGTCAGGATTAAATTCCTGTGAAATCAAATTTCCACCTGGGGCCAAAATCATTTCCCAACGTGCCCCATTCCAGAGGAATCCGTGGAACAAGTTGGGTTTGGAAAACGGATGGCAAAGCTGGCAGCAGCCCCTCAGGGAATATTCCCTGCCTGGTGGAACACGCTGGAATTCTCCTCTCGGATCCAGTGGAGCTGTGGCCTCTTGCTCAACATGGGAGTTGTGGGGAATGGGCAAGGAATTCTGATGGATTTAATGGATCTAAACATCTTCTCTTGACCTGGGAAGGGTGGAGGGGCTCTGGATCTGCTGACCGTGGTTGCCTGGAGAAGCTGTGGCTGCCAAATCCATGGAATTGTCCAAGGCCAGGTTGGACAGGGCTTGGAGCAACCTGGGACAGTGTGAGGTGTCCCTAACATGGATGGGGTGGGAATGGGATGGAATTTAGTGTCACTTCCAATCCAAACCGTTCCAGGATTCTGGAGCCAGGCGGGAAGAGCTGGGAATGTTCCCCTGGAGAAGGGAAAATTCCAGGGAATCCTCAGAGTGCCTGCAGGGGCTCCAGGAGAGCTGGAGAGGGACTGGGGACAAGGCCTGCAGGGACAGGAGCCAGGGAATGGCTCCCACTGGGAAAGGGGAGATTGGGCTGGCATCTTGGCAAGGAATTCCTGGCTGGGCTGGAATTCCCAGATTTGCTGGGGCTGCCCCTGGATCCCTGGCAGTGCCCAAGGCCAGGCTGGATCCACCTGGGACAGTGGGAGGTGTCCCTGCCCATGGATGGGGTGGGGTTGACTGATCCTTAAGGTCCCC
>NW_005054603.1:23944-32468 GCF_000277835.1 Geospiza fortis | reverse complement strand
GTGACTGGAGGCAGGAAGGCCAAAGCAAAGAAGAACTGGAAATGCTCTTGGATTTGCGAGTGGCCCTCTGGACAGGGAAGAAGAGGAGAACATTCCCAGATTTATTTCTGCTGGCACATACAGGATTTACTCCTGCCTGGCTCCCTTTCAGGCGCCATAAATCCAGCCCAGCTATCTTTTCCCAGATTGTCCTCCTGGATTTATCAGGAAGGAGTTTATGGATCAGAGCCCCCTTTCTGCTCCAGTCCCTCCTTCCCAGGAGCTGAAGGACCAGCCTGGGCTCCGGGCTGTGTTTATAAATTTGTGGATGGGTTCCATTAATGGAATCTGATTTACGACCCAAATAAGAGACTCCATCAATTTTCCTCTGGACCTCTCTCCGTGGGACATAAATTATCCTGTTGCTACTGGGTTTGGATTTCTAAGTGGATTTATTGGAGCAGGGGCTTTGCTCATTTGTTTTACAGCTCAGCTTGTCTATGGAATAAATATCCTTTGGAAGTTTTTCTCCCTCACGGAAAATACCGGCCGGCATTCCAAGGAGCCACCTCGCTCACTGCTTGGCCAGGACATTTGGGGTTCCTGTCCTAAACTGTCCTGTCTGCAGTACATGGATCACTGGAAAAGACCCATTTAGACCATCTCCAGCCCCAAAATTTGTTGGCTTTGGAAAAATCCAGGCCTGTGGATCTGTTTTTGGAATCCTTTGGCTCCTCCGTGCTCCTGGCACTGGATGGTGCCTCCTCCTCCTGCTGTGGCATCTCCCGGGGTGGGTGTGAAGAGAGTCCTTGGCTGGTCTGCTCCAGCAGATCTGTCCCACAAACAATTCCCTGCCTCTCCCACTCCTCAGCTCCCAGAACATCCAAGTTTTCCTTAAAAACCTACAGCTTCCATGGACAATGCTGTGAGGGACCTTGGAACTGGGTGAGGAGCTTTGCTCGTCCCAGCACAGGAGGGAAACCAGGCATGGTCCTTGCAGTGGGATCACTGAGGTTGGAAAATCCCTCCAGGACTGTCCAGTCCAACCTGGGGCTGATGCCCTCCTTGGCACTGAGTGCCACATCCAGGAATTCCTTGGACACCTCCAGGGATGGGCACTCCAAACCTCCCTGGGCACTTCCAAGGCCTGACCACCCTTTCCATGAGGGAATTCCTCTGGGATCAGTTCCCAACTCTTGCCTGGTTCCAACTTTTCATGGAGTTGTGCAGAGCCACAAGGGCCCCTGAGCCTCCTTTGCTCCAGGCTGAGCCCTTTCCCAGCTCCTCAGGGATTCTGCAGCCCCTTCCCAGCTCCTCAGGGATTCTCCAGCCCCTTCCCAGCTCCTCAGGGATTCTCCAGCCCTTTCCCAGCTCCATTCCCTTCCCCGGACACGCTCCAGCCCCTCCAGGTCCCGAATGGAGAGACCCAGAGCTGGACACGGAATTCCAGGTGCGGCCCCAGCAGAGCCCGGCGCAGAGGGAAGGGCAGAGCTGCTCCTCCCTCGCTCCTTCCCCGCGGGGATGTGACACGGGACAACCTCTGGAGCGGCTCCCAGCCCTACCTGTGCACGTGGGGCCGCGGGAGGTGATGCAAGGCCAGGATTATCCAGCTTTTCCCGCTGTCTCCTCCTCCCGCTGTCCATGCCCTGAACTCCTGCCCGGAACACTTTCTTCTGGAACTCGTTTCTGAAGCCTCCCAAAGCCCGGCCAAAGGCTCGCCTGCTTTTTGTTGTTGTTGTTGCTGCTGCTGTTTTCGCCCGGGGCCGGGAGCGCAATTCCACGAACCGGGAGCGCAGGCTCCCAGGAATGCGGAGCGTTACGACACCGCGCCGCAGAGACCGGGGCTATTTACATAATAGATGAGAAAGCCCGGCCAATTAGCTGACAAAGGCAAGGGCGTGCTCGCGGGGCAATCAGAGTTCACACTAATTAACAGCAAGCCATTAAGAGCTCGCCTCCAAATGCGCGGGGGAGAGGGACACGGTGACATTGCCGAGGGCACAGGGACGTGCCCTCCCCAGCCGGGTCTCCAGGGCGGGATGATTCCCAGATCCTGGATGGGGAATGGGGGCTGTTCCTTCGGGATCAGGGCGCTGGAACAGCAGCCCCGCTCTCTGTGACCCCTCATCTGTTCCGACCTGGAAATCTGGGACAGTGGGATCAGCTGATGGGGAATGGGGGCAGTTCCTTTGGGATCAGGGCACTGGAGCAGCAGCCCACATTCTATGACCCCTTATCCTTCACCAATTCCCTTCTGGAAATCTGGGACAGTGGGATCAGCTGATGGGGAATGGGGGCAGTTCCTTTGGATTCAGAGCAGTGGAGCAGCATCCCACATTCTGTGACCCTTTATCCCTCACCTGTTCCCACCTGAAAATCTGGGACAAGGCGATTGGCAAATGGGGAATGGGGGCAGTTTATGGATCAGAGTTCCTTTGGGTTCAGAGCCCTGGAGCAGCATCCCACACTCTGTGACCCCTCACCTGTTCCCACCTGAAAATCTGGGACAAGGCGATTGGCAAATGGGGAATGGGGGCAGTTCCTTTGGATTCAGAGCAGTGGAGCAGCATCCCACACTCTGTGACCCCTCACCTGTTCCCACCTGGAAATCTGGGACAGTGGGATTGGCAAATGGGGAATGGCGGCAGTTCCTTTGGGTTCAGAGCACTGGAACAGCAGCCCTACTCTCTGTGAACATTTATCCCTCACCTGTTCCCACCTGGAAATCTGGGACAATGGGATCAGCTGCTGGGGAATGGGGGCAGTTTATGGATCAGAGTTCCTTTGGGATCAGGGCACTGGAACAGAAGCCCCGCTCTCTGTGACCCTTTATCCCTCACCTGTTCCCACCTGGAAATCTGGGACAGTGGGATTGGCTAATGGGGAATGGCGGCAGTTCCTTCGGGATCAGGGCACTGGAACAGCAGCCCCGCTCTCTGTGACCCTTTATCCCTCACCAATTCCCACCTGGAAGCCAGGACAATGGGACTGGCAAATGGGGAATGGGGGCAGTTCCTTTGGGATCAGGGTGCTGGAGCAGCATCCCACACTCTGTGACCCTTTATCCCTCACCAATTCCCACATGGAAGTCTGGACAATGGGATCAGCTGCTGGGGAATTCACTTTGGAGCTGGGTGTGGAATGCAAGGAAATGGTTGGAATCACTGGGAATAACCTGGGAATGGGCATCAGCCCTGTGCCCCAAACCAGGCACTGGGATTTTGTACCCTCCCAGTCCATGCCCCCATTCCCAGCTCATTCCCGGCGGCTCCAACCATCTCCTTCCATTCCACACCCAACTCCAGAGTGAATTCCTGAACGGCTGACCCCATTTTCTGGGATTGCCAGGTGGGAATGGGTGAGGGACAAGGGGAAGGATCTGGGAATGGGCACCAGGGACAGGGCCCTGCAGTGCCAGATCCCAGTCTGGTGTATCCAATGGGAAGATCCCAGCCCAAAATCCAACATGGGAAGGGGTGCATGGACTGCAGGGGTACAAAATTCCAGGGAATCCTTGGATGTGGATCCTCCCTGGAGGCCCCAGCTCAGGCTGTGGTGGTGGCACTGCGCCACAATTCAATGGCTTAAAGGAACCAAACTTTGGGATTCTGCTGGGGGAAAGCTGGGAGCGAGCAGGGATCCATGCAGGACACCCATGGGATCACTGCACCACAGTTCAGTGATTTAACATTTGGGATCCTGCTGTTGGGATTTGGGAAATCCGGGATCGAGCAGGGGTCGATGCAGGACACCCATGGGATCACTGCACCACAGTTCAGTGATTTAACATTTGGGATCCTGCTGTTGGGATTTGGGAAATCCGGGATCGAGCAGGGGTCGATGCAGGACACCCATGGGATCACTGCACCACAGTTCAGTGATTTAACATTTGGGATCCTGCTGTTGGGATTTGGGAAATCCGGGATCGAGCAGGGGTCGATGCAGGACACCCATGGGATCACTGCACCACAGTTCAGTGATTTAACATTTGGGATCCTGCTGTTGGGATTTGGGAAATCCGGGATCGAGCAGGGGTCGATGCAGGACACCCATGGGATCACTGCACCACAATCCAGTGACTTGAAGGAACCAAACTTTGAGATTCTGCTGGGGGGAAATCTGGGATTGAGCGGGGATCCCAATGGAACAACGATAGGATCAGCAGGGAATCTGGGGTGGAATAAATAATTCCAGAGCAAATTCCCAATGGTGAGGGGGGAAAATTCCTCAGTGTTTGCTTTGGATTGCCTTTGGATCATCCCTCCATTCCCTCCGGAATTCTCGCGGCTGCTCCGACCAAGCTCGGGGTGAAAGGGCAGCTCCCGCTCAATGCGGCCCCAGTCACCGCCTAATTAGGTTAATTTGTTAATTGCCAGCGTTAGTCAGGGCAGGAGCGCCACCTGCCGAAGCCGCCGGCCCCTCCCCTCGCTCCAGGTTCCCAACAAATCCCAAAGGGCTTTGGCACGAAGGGGACACACCTGGTGTTCTCCAGGTCTCCATCATCTGGGAATGTCATTGGCCTCGGCACCGGGATGGGCTGCATCCCAAAATTCCCTCTGGGATTGTGGAAGGCGTCCGTGTCCTTGGAATGAGAGATGATCCAGCCAAGACACCCTCCCCCAACCCTGAGATTTCCCCAGAATTCCCAGATTTAGCTCCTATTTCTCTTCCAGATTTGGAGCTTGAAAAAAAATTAATTTCATTTCAGATTTCTTCCTGCTCCAGTCAGAATTTTCCCCTCTCTTCTTTTGATGTTTTTCCCTCCTTTTCCTTCTTTTCCAAAACCCGAGGTTTTTCACGCCATCCCCTGAACCCAACAACTGGGATCTCATGGAAAGAACGTGGAAAATTGTAAATTCCCAATAAAACCATTGAAGTTGGCAGCACTGGGGCTTCCTCCTTTCGTTCCACTCCATAGGATGAAGGGGTTGGGACAGATCCTTAAAAACACTCCAAATTCCCAGGATTTGGGATCTCCCTGGGCACAGACACCACAGAGCTATCAACATTATCATTTCCCTTGGCTGCTTTTTAAGGTTGGTTCTCTTTTTTTAGGATTTCCCCACCCTCCACCAGGTAGAACAAACCCACTCCGGAGCTCCTGATCCATCCCCTTTCCAAAGGGAAAAAACCCCAATCCTGGAACGGCCGTTTTCCCAGGACGTGCCCTTCCTTGACCCACCCGGCCAGCGGAATTTCATCCCCGTAGAGTCCTTCAGAAATCCAGGATCCGAGGCGGTGTCAGCCCCTTCTGGGGCCTCCTGTCCTGCACGGATCACCCTCATTAGCGAGGGAAAGTGGGATAAGCGGGACAGGCTGTGCTCCTGGCGCCGCTCCCAACGCTTCCTCTCGGAAGTCCCTGCGATTCCGACGGATCCTTCCGAGCCGCCTGGTTAGTGACGGCCGCGGATTTGGGAAAGGCCATGGATGCAGCATCGCCCCTGACATGCCTGGGGTGTTTTCCATAAGGAATTCCTGCTTTTTTAGGGGCTTTGGGGTGGCTGTTTCAATGCCAGCCCCAGAATTCCCTCCAAGTTTGTCCTTGGAGGAAGAGGTGTTTTCCTGGGGTGTTTTCCATAAGGAATTCCTGCTTTTTTGGGAGATTCAGGGTGGCTGTTTATAACATGAGCCCCAGAATTCCCTCCAAGTTTGTCCTTGGAAGAAGGGGTGCTTTGCTGGGGTGTTTTCCATAAGGAATTCCTGCTTTTTTTGGAGATTCTGGGATGTTGCTTACAGCAGGAGCCCCAGAATTCCCTCCAAGTTTTTCCTTGGAGAAAGGGGTGTTTTCCATAAGGAATTCCTGCTTTTTTGGGAGATTTGGGGAGGTTGTTCCAATGCCAGCCCCACAATTCCCTCCAAGTTTGTCCTTGGAGGAAGGGGTATTTTCCCGAGGCGTTTTCCATAAGGAACTCCTGCTTTTTTGGGAGATTTGGGGAGGTTGTTCCAATGCCAGCCCCACAATTCCCTCCAAGTTTGTCCTTGGAGGAAGGGGTATTTTCCCGAGGCGTTTTCCATAAGGAACTCCTGCTTTTTTGGGAGATTTGGGGAGGTTGTTCCAATGCCAGCCCCACAATTCCCTCCAAGTTTGTCCTTGGAGGAAGGGGTATTTTCCCGAGGCGTTTTCCATAAGGAACTCCTGCTTTTTTGGGAGATTTGGGGAGGTTGTTCCAATGCCAGCCCCACAATTCCCTCCAAGTTTGTCCTTGGAGGAAGGGGTATTTTCCCGAGGCGTTTTCCATAAGGAACTCCTGCTTTTTTGGGAGATTTGGGGAGGTTGTTCCAATGCCAGCCCCACAATTCCCTCCAAGTTTGTCCTTGGAGGAAGGGGTATTTTCCCGAGGCGTTTTCCATAAGGAACTCCTGCTTTTTTGGGAGATTTGGGGTGACTTTTTCAATGCCAGCCGCAAAATTCCCTCCAAGTTTGTCCTTGGAGGAAGGGGTATTTTCCCGAGGTGTTTTCCATAAGGAATTCCTGCTTTTTTGGGAGATTTGGGGATGTTGTTTACAGCACAAGCCCCAAAATTCCCTCCAAGTTTGTCCTTGGAGGAAGAGGTTCTGGGAAGCTCTGGAGCAAAGCTTGGGAGCTGCCCGATCCCCACTGGGAATGTGGAAGGAATCGGGAATTGCTGGGAGCTGTGGCTGTAAACAGATGTTGCTTTAAGGGATTCTGGGCATCTCATCCCTTCTCCCTTCCAGGGATGAAGGAAAACAAGGATTCATCCCAAAATCAGCGCTTTCCATGGGAGTCAGGCTTTCCAAGGGACATCATGACCCCAAACCTGCCATTTTTAGCACCAAAATCTGGTTTGTGTTTAAATAGCAGGGGCGGGAAAGATCTGGGAGGAGCTGGAGTCGTTTATTTGCTGTTTTTCCTGGTAAAAACATGGATTGGGGATGACAAAGCCCGATGGATGCTCGCTGGGCATCTGAACAATGAGAGAACATCCAGAGGGAAGCTGGAGGCAAATCCTGGGTTTATTCCTAAATTTTTCATGTGGGGACAGGAAAAAACAAACCCCGATCCGTCCAGAAGACAGAGCGTTCCTCCTCCTCCTCCTTCTTCTTTTTCTTCCCAAACCACAGGACCTCAGGGAAAGATTAAACTTCCTTAATGGATCCTTTTCCACAGCCTTCGCCTTTTCAACTTGGAAAAAACACGTTCGGGGCGAAATTCCCGGGTTTTCCAAGGGTTTCCAGTGGTGGGGATGGAAGCAGGGAAGCTGCTTCTCCTCGGGGATGGGAGAGCACGGTTTGGGGGGCTGGAAGCGCCCAGAAATCCCGGGAATTGTCCCCAAGGAGGGAGGTGGAGATGGGATTTCTGAGGATTCCTGGCACGGGTGACCCTGGAGGTGTCCCCAAGGCCACCGTGATTCCATTTGGAGCTCCACCAGCAGCTCCTTCTCTTTGGAATGATTTTGGAAACCAGGGATGCTCCCTGCAGGATCCTGAGGCAATCCCTGTTTTTCTCGGTTGTGAATGGGCTGTAAATTACCCTAAATGTGGGTAAAATATTCCCGTGGTTTCATTCCTGCCCTGGAGCGGCCGGGATGTGCTGTTTTTCCAGAGCGGGAGCAGTTTGGGACACGACAGGGACAAAAATTGGGAACAAATTGTGAAAAAAAAAAATTGTGACAAAATTGTGACAAATTTTATCGTTCGTGGCGCAGAGTTTGTGGCTGTTTAGTGCAGCTGGGTCTGAAATCAGGGAGCTGGGAATTTTGTTTTATTGGGGAAAAAGGGAGAAAAATGAGGAGGGAAAAAAAAAACCAAAGGAAAACTTCCCTGAGTCCCTCATTGGAAAAAGAAAAAAGGGAGAAAGGGGAAAATGGGGAAAGAAAACGGGGGAAAGAGAAAAGTGGGAGGAAAAGGGGAAGCAGAGGGGAAAAAAGAAAATAAAAAGGGGAAAAGTGAAATGGGAAAAAGGAGTAAAATAAGGAAGGAGAAAAAAAGTAAACAGGGAAAAGGGGCAAGAAGGAGGGGGAAAAGGGAAAAAAGTAAAAAGATGGGAAAGAGAAAGAAGGGGGGGCTAAGGGGAGGGAAAAAAGGAGAAAAAATGGAAAAGGGGAAAAGGTGGGGGAAGGGGGAAGAAGAAAAAAAAGAAAAAGGGTAAAAAATGTAAAAAATAAGAAGGAAAAAAGGAGATAAAATAGAAAAGGAAAAGAGGAAAAGGGAAAAGAAAAAAGAAAGAGCAAAGGGAAATTGAAAAAGGAGAAAAGGGGAAAAAGGAGAAAAGGGGAAAAGGGAAGAAAGAGAAAAGGGGAGAAACGAGAAAATAGGGAGGATAAAAAGAAGGAAAAAACGGGAGGAAAAGGAGAAAAGGGGGGAAATGAAAGAAAAAAGGAAGGAAAAAGAAGAAACGAGAAAAAAAGGGAGAAAAAGGGCAAAAGGGGGGAGATAAGGAGGGTAAAAGGGGGAAAAAATGAAAGAAAAGAGGGGGGAAAGGAAAGAAAAGGGGGCAAGCCGCTTTTTTCTGCCCTCCCGTCGCTTCCCCCCGCGCCGGGGTCGGGAGGAGCCGGCCGTGATTCATGGCTCCCGGCCCGGGGGG
>NW_005054603.1:17825-23913 GCF_000277835.1 Geospiza fortis | reverse complement strand
AGCCCCGCGAGCCGAGCCCCGGCAGGGCTGGGAAGGAGGTGGGAGCTGAGGTAACGTCTGGGAGCTCCGGGCAGCTCCTCAATCTCCGCTCTCCGCGAAAGACAGGCGCTCCCTGGAGATGCCGCGGGCTCCGCTGCCTCTCCTCAGCCGGGCGCGCTCGGGATGCGCCCTCTGCTCCCTCCCGGCTCTCCGAGCATCCTCCGGCATTCCCGGCTTTTTTCCCCTCTCCTGCAGCTGGGATAATCCAGGCGCACAATGACAGCTTTGTCCGAGCCCGGGACTAAACCTTTGGTGGAGGGAGGGGTTGGTTCCAGGCATCCCGAGGGGGGAGCGGGATTTTGGGAAGGGGCTGCAGGGGAAGGGGAGGGGTTGAGGAGTTTGTGCGGCCTCAGCTGCAGCAAAAATCCTGAGGGGCTTCCTCCTCGTCCCTGGATCCCGGGAAGTGTTCAAGGAAAGGTTGGACGGGATTTGGAACAACCTGGGATAGGGGAAGGTGCCCATGGATGGGGTGGGAATGGGATGGGATTTAGGGTCACTTCCCACCCAAACCATTCCAGGATTCTGCTCTGGAGCCAGGTTGGGAGAGCTGGGAATGTTCCTCTGGAGAAGGGAAAAATCCAGGGAATCCTCAGAGTGCCTGCAGGGGCTCCAGGAGAGCTGGAGAGGGCCTGGGGACAAGGCCTGCAGGGACAGGAGCCAGGGAATGGCTCCCACTGGGAAAGGGGAGATTGGGCTGGGATCCTGGCAAGGAATTCCTGGCTGGGCTGGAATTCCCAGATTTGCTGGGGCTGCCCCTGGATCCCTGGCAGTGCCCAAGGCCAGGTTGGATCCACCTGGGACAGTGGGAGGTGTCCCTGCCATGGATGGGGTGGAAGAGGATCATCTTTAAACTCTTTCCAATGCAAACCATTCCATGAAAAACATGGAAAAGTCTGAACTGTTGAAAATCAGAGATCCCAATCCAGGCCCTGCTGTGCCGCCCCCGTTCCCAAATATCAGTGGAGGGAATCCCAATCTCCTGGATATGGAGAGGTTGGGCTGATCCTGGCTGGGCTCCTCAGGTCCCATCTTCCCCACGGAGCATCCCGGGGCTGAATCTGGATTGGGACATGGGAATGGGATCAAAACTTTGGGATAGAGGGAGAGCTGGATAAGGAATGTGGAATATCCTCGGAGCAAGTTCAGTTTGGGGGGATTTGTGGGGTTGTAGGAAGAGAATGGGACCAGGGAGGGCAGAAAAATGGGAAGAAAGATTTTGGGAATGGGGCTGACAGGATACTGGGATAAGGAGAATAGGGAGGAATCCCCAGTTTTGGCGTGGGATTTGTGGCTGATTCGGCTCAGAATTCCCACTGGAGTTTGAGGGATGTGGACAAAAGAAGTTTTGGGATTTGATAGCCTGGGAAAAAGGGGGACGTTGAGCACATCATGGATTTTCCTGCTGCCTCTTTGGGGCAATCCTGGTGGAAGTTTCGGGCAGAGGACGGAGCCAAACCAGGGAAAGTTAATGGGAATTACCTGTGGAAAAACCTGGGAGGGTGGGAGGGGCAGAATATCCCTGTGCATAAAAGGGGGGGGTTTGGTTGATTTTGCACGAATCCATCACAAATCCTCGCCCCCTTCCATTCCCCGGGAATGTTGGCCTGGGGAAGATGGAGCGCTCCCGGGGGAATTTTTCCAGGGAGATTATTTTAACAAGCACTTTTGTAGCCGGAAATCAGGGAATTTAACCTAACAAGGAACTACCGGGCCGGGGGGACGAATAAATCTCCTTCCCACCTCTTAATTTTCCAGCCTACGGAAAAGCGGCGTTGGAGTCCAAAGGAGAGGTGACCCCCAAGGCCA
Source organism: Geospiza fortis (assembly GCF_000277835.1). Lineage (NCBI taxonomy): Eukaryota > Metazoa > Chordata > Aves > Passeriformes > Thraupidae > Geospiza > Geospiza fortis. Next base: position 22,068 of record NW_005054603.1, on the reverse strand, counting down.
TCCCTCATTTTGACACATCCATGCCTTGGCCCCTGCCTGAACCCTGTCCCGAAATCCAGGGGAAAAAAATCCAGGAAACGGCTCCTTTTGTGCCCGGATCCCAGCCCTGTGTGGCAGGGATGTGCTGTGCCTCCCACCAAACTCCAGGTTTTTCAGGGAAAGGGGGAGCTTTTGAAGGTTCTCACCCCAAACAAGGATGTTTTCCATGTTTTCCGCCAAACTCCCGGGTTTTCAGGGAAAAGGGGGAGTTTTTGAAGGTTCTCACCCCAAACAAGGATGTTTTCCATGTTTTCCGCCAAACTCCCGGTTTTTCAGGGAAAGGGGGAGCTTTTGAAGGTTCTCACCCCAAACAAGGATGTTTTCCATGTTCTCACCCCAAACAGGGATGTTTTCCTCATGTGGTGTGGGTTTGTTTCCACGGAGCACTCAGGGATTGAATCCAGTCGAATTCCACGGTGGAATTTTTGGGGATTTCCTTTTTCCAAGGAAAGAGCAAGGTGGGAATGCTTCTACTTTGGGAGGATTGGGAAGGAATTCCTCAACTGGGAGAAAAAGGGGAAAATGCCCCTCAAAATTCCAGCTGTGTGGGTAACACTGGAATTTTTTGGGATTTTTTTCCTTTTCCAAGGAAAGAGGAAGCCAGGAATATTTGGAATACCTTGGAAAGATTTGGAAGGAATTTTTCAACTGGGAGAAAAAGGAGAAAAAGGAAAATAACCCTCAAGAATCCAACTGCACACCAGGCTGGACATGAATAATGCTGGAATTTTTTGGGATTTTTCCTTTTCCAAGGAAAGAGCAAGATGGGAATGTTTCTAATTTGGGAGGATTTGGAAGGAATTCCTCAACTTGGAGAAAAAGGGGAAAATGCCCCTCAAAATTCCAACTGCGTGAATAACACTGGAATTTTGGGGATTTTTCCTTCTCCTTTTCTAAGGAAAGAGCAAGCCAGGAATTCTTCCACTTTGGGAGGATTTGGAAGGAATTTTCCAGCTGGGAGGAAAAGGAGAGGGAAAAATGCCCCTCAAAATTCCAGCTGTGTGGGTAACACTGGAATTTTTTGGGATTTTTTCCTTTTCCAAGTAAAGGGGAAGCCAGGGATATTTGAAATACCTTGAAAAGATTTGGAAGGATTTTCTCAACTGGGAGAAAAAGGAAAGGGGAAAATGCCCCTCAAAAATCCAATTGCACACCAGGCTGGACATGAATAGCGCTGGCATTTTTGGGGATTTTTCCTTTTCCAAGGAAAGAGCAAGGTGGGAATGCTTGCTTCATCTTTGGGAAGATTTGGAAGGAATTTTTCAACTGGGAGAAAAAGGGAAAAATACCCATCAAAAATCCAATTGCATGGATAGCACTGGAATTTTTGGGGATTTTTCCTTTTCCAAGGAAAGAGCAAGCCGGGACTGCTTCCACTTTGGGAGGATTGAGAAGGAATTCCTCAACTGGGAGAAAAAGGAGATGGAAAAATGCCCCTCAAAAATTCCAACTGCATCCCAGGCTGGCAGCGGATAAGGCCGGAATTCCGACTTTCATCTCGGAGCAGCGAGGAAAAGAAAGCAGAGCTTTCCACGGGAGTTAAAAATAAAGGCCAGAGCCCGGATAGAACCAATGGGATGAAGGAGCCGGGAATGGGATGGATTAACCCCCACTTGAGGCGTCTCCCTGCTGTTATCCGTGGATTCCAGGTGGGATTCCAGGCCGTGATTCCAATGGCAAGAGGAGGATTTCATTCCAGTTATCCCATCCCATGGAAAGATGGGAAGCAGGAGAAGGAATTTCGTGCGCCATTCCTGATTTATCCCTATTATTCCAGAAATCAAAGGAGCAGTGAGATTGTTCATCTCGGAATTCCAGGAAGGAAATTTTGGGGTAAAACCTCTGATCCCTGAGATTTTTTTCCATGATTTCCACCGGTTTGGGGTCAGGGCTGTGGTTTTGGGAGGATTTTGGAGCTCCTTGGAAGTGCTCAGTTCCCTCAGGTCCAAATAATCCCTTTTGTTGTTCCAAAGGTTTGGAATTCCATGGAGATAGGATATTTTCCCCTTTTGGAGGGGAGTGACTCCCCAGAGCTTCCCCTGGATCCTTATGGGAAAATCTTGGAATATGCCCGGAATTCCTCCATGAAATCTGTTCCCTTTTCCCTGAAAATAAATAAATAAGGAATAAACATTGGGATGAAATGGCTTTGTTTTAAGAAAAATGTCCCAGTTTTGTAATTATCCCCAAATTTCTGGGATTTTGTTCCTTTAAAAAATTCCATTAAAAAATTCCATAGTTTTTTTGCAGAAAGGTTTATCCTTCTCCCTATTTTTAATAAACAAGAGCCAAGTTATCAACCAGGAAAAATCCTTTGGAAGGAAGGAGGAATACCCAACACGGAATTCCAAAGTGGACGTGGAAAAGCTGGAGAGGCCCAAAAAGAATTTCTCCCATTCCTCAGATGAGATTTTCCTTCATTCCTGAACTTCTTCACTTCCCTTAAACCCCTGAAGAGCTGAGAAAACTTGGAAAAGTGACCCAAATGTCCTTTGGGATGAGCTCCTGGCCAGTATGGGAAAAAATGCCATGTTTTTCCAGTTGAGATCACAGAAATCACTTTGGTTTCCTGAAAATATTCCCTTGGGATTGAGTTAGGCTGTGTTTCTCCTTGTGTCCAAGAAAAAGTTGTCTCTTTTCCAGCTTTTTTCCAGCTTTTCCAGCTTTTTCCAGCTTTTTCCAGCTTTTTCCAGCTTTTTCTTCACTCCATGATTTGTTTTGTCCCCAGGATGGAGCTGGAACCTGCGGCTGCTTGGGATCCATCCAGGAAATCCTGTGGAATGTTCCTGGAAGGACCGGTCAGTTTTTAGGGAGAAGAAGAGGTGGGAAAACCAGGAATTAAAGGGACACCAGACCCTCTGTGCTGGTCCAAAGGAAAGATTTGGTTCCACGATCCCGGAATTATGGAATTGTTAAGGGTGGAAAAACCCTCTGGGATTGAATCCAGGGCCACCACTGATCCATGTCCCCAGTGTTCCACGTGGATTTAAATTCTCTGGGAATGAGGACCCCACCCCTGCCCTGGGATCCTTTTCCAATGCTTGACAGCATTTTCCATGAAGAAATGAAGTAATATTCCCAAATTTTCCATGAAGAACCGAATATCCAAGCTGAAACCCTCCTGGCTGGAATTTTCCCACTTTTTGGGGCTGTCTTGCTGCAATAAAATGACATGGACAAAGAGATGGAGTTCAGCTCTCAGCTGGGATTAAATAAGGAATGAGGGTGGGATTTCCTCCATCCCCAGTTTTCCTGCCCTTTTCAGGAACAGCCATCCTGGAAAAGAAGCGGAGCTGCTTCATCTCCTTCTCTTTGCATGGAATTCTGCAGGAAAAGTGGGATGAGGACCAGCACGGGACACGGAGATTTGTATGTCTCCAGCAGAGATCTCTCCATCGTTGGAATGTGCCATTCCCAAAGATCCAGCAGGGCATTTTTAGACAAAAAAAAAAAAAAAAAAAATTCCACATTTTTTGGTCTTCCTTACGCTCAAAATCCAGCCAAAAACAATGGGGATTTTCCTCATTTTTCCTGTTTCCCAACAAAAATTTCACTCCAAAGCCTCTCTTCCCATCGTTCTCCGGCTGCTTCTCCCGCCAATTTCCATGGCTTCCTTTCCACATCCATTCCCTGACATCCTGTTTGTTGCTTTTGGCTCCCGGGCCGGGATTTGTCGGGAATTACAATGGACTCTCTGTTCCCGGGGTGGTTGTGGAGTTGCCTTCAACGGATTCCAAGAGCCGTCAGAATCCATTCATCCCTCTTTTTTCTTTTTTTTTTTTTAATTTCAAATGTAAATGAATTCAAAGGAAAATAATTATTCCCAGGATTTATTTGACAGTCAGGATTTCCTGACACCCGGCGAGGCCGGAGCTTTCACTTCCAAGCCTTTCTTGGATATGGATGGATATTGATGGAAAAACTGGCTCCAGGCATTCCCGACGGAGAAAATTCCCACTGGAAAATGCTCCAAACCTGTCCCTGGAACCTGGAAATGTCTCTTGCCATGAAAAGGCTTCTCAACCTTTGGGAATCCTGTTTTCCTTAAAAAAATTCCCCTTTGGTTCCCTGGAATATTTCCTTCTCTCCCATCCAGAACCCACCATTATCCCGTGGAATTCCCAGATTCTTTTGGGCTCATTTTGGGTTTTGAGAGGTTGGACCCAACGCAGAAGGAACCACAAATTTCCTCCGCCTTGGAATA
>NW_005054603.1:15752-17812 GCF_000277835.1 Geospiza fortis | reverse complement strand
AGTTTTGCTTTTATTTTGGAAGCACGGAATTATTTTGGAAAAGAGACTCCGGGACCATCAAGCCCAAAGACCAACCCATTAAACCCTGTCCCCAAGCAGATCCAAGATTTCCAGGGATCCAAGATTCCCACAGCTTCCCAGGCAGCCTTTTCCATGGCTTTCCAAGCTTTTTGGTGAAGAAATATTCCCCAAAAATCCAACCTTTTCCATGGCTTTCCAAGCTTTTTGGTGAAGAAATATTCCCCAAAAATCCAACCTTTTCCATGGTTTTCCAAGCTTTTTGGTGAAGAAATATTCCCCAAAAATCCAACCTTTTCCATGGCTTTCCAAGCTTTTTGGTGAAGAAATATTCCCCAAAAATCCAACCTTTTCCATGGTTTTCCAAGCTTTTTGGTGAAGAAATATTCCTGAAAAATCCAGCCCTAATCTCCCCTGGTGCCACTTGAGGCCGTTTCCCATCATCCTGTCAGTTGTTCCCTGGGAATTCTTGGATTTGGGGTTTTTTTCCCAGAAATTCACCAACCAGGATCAGCCTGGTGGTCCTGGAGATCCTCATGGAATTCATGAGGAATTGCCCCCAAGGCAGAAGTGGAGAGCTTGGATGAGACCTCTGCCCGGTTTTCTGCTGGAAGAAGGTCTGGATTGCGGCTTTGGAGGTGGAGATGGTCAAAAAACCGGGAAAAACCTCTAGGAAAGATCCCATTCCCACCTGGGAATTGAGGGTGCGTCCCAAATCCCACCCACCTGGAAAAGCAGGACCTGGAGCTCAAATCTGTGGATTTATATTCCGGCCCTGGAAGAGGTTTCCCAGAGAATTTGTGGATTGCTCATCCCTGGAAGTGTCCAATGCCAGGCTGGAGCGGCCTGGAATAGAATGGATGGGTGATGGGCTTTGAGGACATTCCATGACCCTGGAAAACATTCCACCCGCTTTTTATGGGAATTTTCTGTGAAAAGAGCTCAAAAAAAAATGGGAATTTGGCTGGGAGATGGCAGCGAGGGGCTGGGGCAGACTGAAAGGACAAATGAGGAGAGAGGAGAAGGGAGAGGAAAGGTCTTGTCCAGGAAAAACTGCTCAAAAATTCGGGATAACTGCTCAATAACTTGGGATAGGTGTTCAAAAATTTGGGATAACTGCTCAAAAATCTGGGATAACTGCTCAATAACTTGTTATAGGTGTTCAAAAATTTGGGATAACTGCTCCAATAATTTGGGATCATTCCCCTCTCAGGATGAGATGTTTTCAGGTGAAAATATTTCACTGAGGTGAAAATCCCATTCCGCCTTTTCCTTTCCTCAAAAATGCACCTTTCAGAGATTCCTTATCCTCTAATTCCAAGTGGGAATGGTTCAGATTCCACAAAAAAAAAAAAAAAAAAAAAAACAAAACGAAAAAGACAAAGAAAGGGATTTTTCGCTGCTCCTGCAACCTCCGCTTGGCCAAGGGAGTTTCAGGCTGGGACTGGGATGGAATCATGGAATTCCGGAATGGATTGGGATTGGAGGGACCTTCAGGATCATCCATCCATGGGCTGGGACACCTTCCACCATCCCAGGTTTTTCCAAGCCCTTTCCAGAGGCTGGGAATGGGATGTCCGTGACTCTGCTAAACTGGGAATTCCCTGCCTGCTTTTTATTGGATTAAGCAGAGGAGAATTCCCAGAAATTCCCTCAACAGCAAATGTAATAAATGTTTGTTTTCTTCCCATCCATGGATTTATCAAAGGAAAAATTTGGTGGGATCCCAATCCCTCCCCAACTTCCAGCATCTTCCTGAAATTCCAATTTTATTTCTATTTAATTCCTATTTTAGGCATAACAAGCTTATCCCTTTGGAATGTTTTTATCCCTACTGGGAGCAAGACCAATCCCATGCCAGGCTGGATAACACTGGGAGACAGGGAAGACCTGGGGAAGATGTCACATTCCCAAAAAAATCCCCGGGAAGGAGCCAATCCTGTTTTTCCTCATCGGAATCTAAGGGACGGCAAGGAAACCCAAGTGCCAGGAGAATTTTGGGATCTGTTGTGACGCCAAAATTCCCTCTGGAAACGGGCAGA
>NW_005054603.1:0-15742 GCF_000277835.1 Geospiza fortis | reverse complement strand
CGGCATTCCCTAAAAATCCAAGCGTTTTCCTGACTGGGATGCGCTCCAGATTGAAGCACGTTTAGGAGTTTTCCCTCCAGGACACAATTCCCCCTTTTCTGGGTGTTGCGGAATTTTTTTGGTCTTTAATTATTTGGATTTCAGGGAGAGGAAAAAAATCCCACATTTTCCATAAATTTAAAGGAATTTTGGATTTTTTTTTTTTTAATTTTATTTTAGTGGATGCCACTTTTTTGCCTGAGAACCCACCAAAATCCCGGCATTCAAGGTGGAGATTAAAAGAAGGAATCAAAGATTTGAGGAGCAAAGAGAGCAGAGAAGGAGGAAAAATTCCACCTCCCTCCCCAAACCTTTGTTTCATGAAGTTTTTCTCTTTTCTGCGAATCTGGAGGGGAAAAAAATCTGCCAAAAAAATTGGGAAAGGAGCAGGTGACAAAGAGCTCTGTCGCCGGGAAGAGCCTGCGGTGATCCAGGGCCCTTCCAAAGGAATCAGCGTCATTCCAGCTCCTCTCCCCACGGATTTCTTGGAGCTTTGTGCTTTGGAAATGTCACCGCAGCTGCCCAGGGTTGATTTTCTGGGAAAGGTCACCCCTGGTGCTCCATCAAAAAGCGCCTTTTGCCTTTTATTCCGGAAAAAAAAAAAAAAAAGTGGAAATCTTGAGTTGTCCCGACTGGAAAAAGGAATTGTTGGTGGTTTAGAACAATTATTTGGGAATTCTCACCTTTTGGAGCGGAGTTTTCCAGGTTGCCGGGCTCAGATGAGCTCCTGCCTTCGCTTGTCCAACTGGACAAAATTCCTTTGGATCCTAAAATGTTGGGAATGAGTTCTGGGAAAGTGGTGATTCCTGGGAAAATGCTCCAAGCCCTTTTTTGCCCAATCCCAAAGGATGGGAAGAGAAAGGGAAACTTTCCTTTCCCAGAGCATTTGGGAATGTTCCATCCCTCCTTCCAAACGGGTCTTTAGACTTGGATTTGGGATTGCACAAACACATGGAAAAGCAGGAAAATCCACAGCTGGCACAAAAAAGGAATTTGGGAAAGGATGTTCCTGAGTTTCCTCCAGGAGAAATCCAAGTTGGAATGTGATTTTCCCGGGGAAGGTGCCAGGCACAGGAATTTTTGGTTCAAAGTGGCACCAGAAGAATCTGGAAATTGTCCTGCAATTTTGGAAGCTCAGGGAATTCTCTCAGTGCCACCAATTAACTCATTTGCCCCCCAAAAAATTTAAAAGTAATTGGAAAAAAAAAAAGTCAGAACTCCTAAATTTCTAATTCCTAATTCTGTTTTCTCTCAAAGTTCCAAAATTCCTCAAAATTGATTTGGAATTTTCTTCCTATTTGAATTTTAAAAATTTCAAATCCATCTGAATTCCACAATTCAGACTCAGAATAAAACTTTTTTAATCCATTTTGGTTCTCAAAAAAAAAAAAAAATTACTGTGGCTCAGGAATTCCATAATGAATTCCTGATTTGTCCGGAATTTCCAGTAAAAATTGGTCGCTCCCAGGTCAAATCCGGATAGTGAAGGATTCCAGAGGTCAAATATTTCTCCAAGCCATGACTCCGAAAAACAGGGAGCAGATTTTTCCTAAACAAACCAACCACAGGAATCACTGGGAATCAAGTTTCCTCCAAAGTGTCCAAACTTTGTCCAAATTTCATCCAAAAAAACCTCGGCCATCCAAAAAAAAAAAAAAAGGAAAACACCAGAAAAGAAGGAAAATTGTTCCATGAATCCCACATTTTCCAAGGACAGTTTTCCAAGGACAAGGTTCAGCCACAGGAATTATGGAATGACATTCCCTGGCCTGTGCTGGACAGGAATACAGACTCCAAAAAAAAAAAAAAACCAAAAATAATCGTTATTCTCTGGTTTTAAACCAAAAACATTGGGATGCCTTTGGAAGTTCTCCTGCCAAGGCTGGGTTTTATCGGGAAAGTTCTCTCCAGAAAAATCCTCTCCAGAATTCCAAGGTTAATAAATCAGCAGGACAGCTGGAATTCGTTCTAGGCTGGGAGTTCTCCAAGCAGCCTGGAATATTCTGCAGTGGGAATTCGGACCCTGCCGTGGTGGAATTGACCCATCCCGTCCTTTCTTCATTCCCGTCTCCCAGGATTTTCCTCCTCACTCCAGGAATTCCTGGGATGGATCATTCCCTGTCTCCATGCTGGGATCGGCAGCCAGGACAGAAAACGTGAGGAGAACATTCCCAGCTCCCAAATCCAGAGGCCGAGGAGCTCCAGGGAGTTTGGATCAGATTCCTTGGCCGGATCCCAGCCAGAGGAGCCGTCCCGGGTTTTCCAAACCCTTCTTGCTCCCCCACGGATCAATCTTGATCCTTGATTCCGGAAAGATCATCCTTAAGACTCCAACAGCATCTGAAGGATGAGGCCTGGGAGAGCTTTATTCCAGAGGTTGTGGAGGGGTTTTTTGCCTCCTACTGGCTTTTATTTATCTTTAATTATTTTGGGGTTTTGTTTTCAATGAATTGAGGTTTTTTTCTTTAATTATCTGGGGGTTTTGTCTTTAATTAATTGGGGGGTTTTGTTTTTAATTAATTGAAGTTTTGTCTTTAATTAATTGAGGTTTTGCCTTTAATTAATTGGGTTTTTATCATTAATTGATTGTCATTTTTTTCTTGATTGATTGGGTTTTTGGTCTTTAATTATTGGCTTTTTTCTTTTCAATTGACCCTTTTTCATCGTGCTTTGAACACCTGAGGTGGGGCCCAATCCCAGCTGAGGAAATGAGGGAATTAATCCAATTTATCCGGCTCTAATTAATCCCAATTTTCCTCAGGAAAAGTGGGAGAAGCCCTTTTTCCCCCTCATTAATCACAGCACCCATTTCCACACAAATTCCTTAAAGTCTTCCCAGGAGCTGAAAAAAACAGATGGAAAACCCCAAAAAATATTAAATACGGGAAATATTTTTTTTGTCTGATTTGTTGGGATTTTTAATCCCAAAAAAAATCTCAAAGTGAAGGAGAGAATTCTCAGAAAAACCAAGCTCCTGTTTGTAGGATCTGGCTCTCGGTTCCTCCTGTTCTCCTGGAATTCTTTGGTGCTCCTGGCAGGAGAGAAATGCTCCACATCCTGACATTCCAGCCATACTTCCAGGAATTAAATCTGCCTTGGGAGAAATCCTTTTAGGATGCTCCATTCCAGGATGAAAGGGATAAAATTTGAGATTAAAATTAATAATTCAATTATTACAAGTAATAGTTAATTATGCAATGGATTTAATATTAAATAATCCAAACTATCCATCCTACTTCCGGCAAAAAGCCGGAAAAAATCTTGGAAACCTCACTCAGCCTGGAAGAGAAACTGGGATTCAGCAGAATTCCTTCATTCCCTCATTCTTGGATTAAGGAATTTTTAGGGATTTCTCCAGTTCCTTGAACCAGGCCTCTCTGAGGGCCCAGAACTCCAGGAAAAAAAAAGGACAGGAAAATTCCCTCGTGCGTTTCCTGATGGAATTAAATTATTCATTCCCAGGGGATTTGTCATTCGCGATCCTTTTTGGTGGGAATGATCCTCTGATCCCTGAGCTGGATTTGGGATTGGGCAGGGAAGGGAGGGAAGGATTTACAGCTGTGGCCCCTTTCCCATAAAGTTCTTCCAAAGGATGATTGGCTCATCCCATAAAAATCCTGGATACCCAGCTCAGAGCTGAGGTGGCAGAGCCAGGTTCACACTTCGGAATCTGGTGCCAAATATCCACAAATCCATGTGGAATCCATCCATTTCCTGTGCCATGATGTGGCTCCCAGGGAACAGATCACTGCCAGCAAAATCCTCCAACAATCCCAAAAATCACGGAAAAAAATCCGGACAAAACTGGTGCTGATCTGGAGAGGAAGGTCTGGTGCTCCCAATTAACCTGTTCTTCCCAGAAAACCCAGGGATCATCACCTGCGAACCCTGGGATGAGGGATGTCGTGGTTGTGGCTGGGATTGCAGATGGATCCCCTGGGAGGCGTGGAATTGTCACCAGGATTGAAATTTGGCACTGGGATTGTCCCTGCTCCTGTTCCTGGGAAAAACTCCAGGTATTCCTGAGCCGGAGGCTGGAGATCTCCTTTATTCCTTTTGCTGATGGATCTGAAAATTCCAATTGCAGCTGGAGCTGGGATGAAAGGCCTGGCTTTGACAGGAAAACCTGGATCCCCAAAATTCCCTGGGGATCCCCAGGGGAGGACACAGGGACAGGGGTCCCTGCAGCCTGCCCAAGGATATTCCCTAGGGATTCTCCCTGGATAACTCCAGCCACACCGATTCCACCAGAGGATTTCCAGAGGGTTGAAAACAAAGGATAATTTATATCCGAAGGCCTGGAGGTGGCGGAGGGAGCCGCCAGTGTGGAGACTTAATTGCAATTAACGCCCAACTTCAGCACTCAGCTCGTGGATCGCTGGAAAATTATTGCTCCCGAGGGTTTCCTTTGGGAAATAGTGTTGGGAAATCCAATGCGAGAGTCTGGGATGGAAAACTCCAGCTCTGCGCCCCCCTCCAGCATGGCTCCGTGGCTGAATTCCACAATTCCTGCTCTGAGTGGGGTTGGATTCATTGGGAAAACAGCCCCAGGAGGCTTTCCTGTTTTCCCATGGGATTCCAGCCTTTCCCAGTCTCCTGGATTCCTGACAGCATGGATCTGCACAGGGATAATCCCAGCTGGCTCCTCTTGCAGTGTCAGGGAATCCTGGAATGGTTTGGATTGAAGGGACCTTAAGGATCATCCATTCCCACCCCATCCATGGGCAGGGACACCTCCCGCTGTCCTAGGTGGATCCAGCCTGGCCTTGGGCACTGCCAGGGATCCAGGGGCAGCCCCAGCAAATCTGGGAATTCCAGCCCAGCCAGGAATTCCTTGCCAAGAAGCCAGCCCAATCTCCCCTTTCCCAGTGGGAGCCATTCCCTGGCTCCTGTCCCTGCAGGCCTTGTCCCCAGTCCCTCTCCAGCTCTCCTGCAGCCCCTCCAGGCACTCTGAGCATTCCCTGGAATTTTCCCTTCTCCAGGGGAACATTCCCAGCTCTCCCAGCCCAGCTCCAGAGCAGAGGTGCTCCAGAATCATGGAATGATTTGGTTGCAAAGGGACCTTAAATCCCATCCCACCCATCCCATCCCATCCCATCCCATCCCATCCCATCCCATCCCATCCCATCCTATCCATGGGCAGGGACACCTCCCACTGTCCCAGTGCCAGGGATCCAGGGGCAGCCACAGCAAATCTGGGAATTCCAGCCCAGCCCCTGCCCACCCTCCCAGCCAGGAATTCCTCCCCTATATCCCACCTCTCCCTGCCCTCTGGCAGTGGGAAGCCATTCCCTGTGTCCTGTCAAAATTCCACCTCCATCCCATTTGTTCTGAAGGTGACACCAGCTTCCAACTAGGTGAGCAGGACAATCCCAGCCTTCCCTGGAATCTCCTGACAGGAGCTCTGCCAGGTTTGCGATTCCCACGGGAATTGTCGCCGCATTCCAAATCTAGAAAGCCACGATTGCTTATTTGGAGCTGATTATTGGAAGCAGATTTATTAAGGATTAACGAGGGCAACGTGGGAATGATAAAATCCCTCGCTAATCTTCGGGATGGTTTTGATAATCCTCGAAAAGCGGGAATGGCAGCCCAGGAAAATCCTTATCCAATAAATCCGATGGCGGGGGGTTTAATGGGACAGTTATCGTGTGTTTAAATATCAACTGATTATTAGGAACACATTTCTTGAAAATTATCCCTGTCCCAGATCCTTATCTCTGCCACCACGGGATAAAACAAACACAGATGTTTTCCCAACCAACTGGGAGTGGATTTGAAAGGATATCTTGGTTTATTATCTCTATTTTTTTTTTCAGGGAATGCCGCAGAGCGTCTCTGTTTGCTCCCCATTCCTGACATATCCCGGAGGTTTTTCATTCCTGCCTCGCGTGGGGCTCGGCCAGCACGGCATCAACAAAACAATCGGGATCATCAGAATCCTGGGTCGGGTTTTTATGGCACCCCCCAGCCCCAGCTCTCTGGCTGTTCCATAAAAAAGGAAACTGGAGAGCACTAAAACATCCCTGGAAAGAAAAAAAAAAAAGGAAAAAAAAAAAAGCCAGGCAGAGTTCAAAACCAGCAGCATCCCACGGAATTAAAGGAAAACAACCACGCGTGCTTGGGATGAAAGTTTTCCAAGCCTCTCTGGGAAGCAAAACAAGGCAAAATCCCTGTTTTTCGCTGATCCAGCTGAGAGGCAGCGGGAGAGGAGGGAATTTCAGGCTGCACAGGATGGAGCGTCTGCCCGGCTCCCTTGGGTCTGATCCCGAATTCCTGGAGCAAAGCCGAGGCTCTGGGAGGTGAGGATGAATCCAGGAATCAGCAGGATTTCAGCTGGGATGTGGCGGGGCTGCCTTGCTCCCGAATCCTGGCAGGGAGAGCACAGGGAATGCTGTGGATATTCCAATGAGGTGCCCCGGCTTCCTCACTTCCCTGATCCACATCCCCTCCTGGCTCCCAGAACCCCTTCCCAATCCCAAACTTCCCGAATTCCCCCTCTTCCCAAACGCTTCACCCAAACTGGGAGGAGAATGAAAATCAGAGGTTCCTCCTTGATCCAGGTGTAATTCCCTGATCCGTGGGAAAGGTTTTCTCTTCCTGCTGGTTGGAAATGAATGGGATGCACAAAGCAGAATTATTTATTATTATTATTATTATTGTTATTGTTATTGTTATTGTTATTGTTATTGTTATTGTTATTGTTATTAACACTGCATTCTCATTCTCATTCTCATTATTAATGTTATTAGTGCAATTAATATTTTTATTATTATTATCCAGGTGTTAATCCAGCTGTGTTCCTTCTTCAAATTCCCTTTGGAAAATTTCCAGGAAATGCTCCTAAGGTTTGGCTGTGGGGGGGATCTCTTCTCCAAGAGAAAGAGGATGGATCCTTGGATCCGTGCCTGGGATTTTGGGAACTGGACCCTCAGGAGCTCCCTGGAGGCTGGGATGGGATTTCAAGGAGGGACAGCTCCTCTATGGAAGTGCTGGGAGGGACTTTGGACAAGGAATGATCATGGGATCATGGGATGGTTTGGGGTGGGAGGGACCTTAAATCCCACCCTGTGCCATGGGCAGGGATGCCTCCCACCATCCCAGGGTGCTCCAGCCTGGCCTTGGACAATTCCAGGGATGGGATCCCCAACTTTTTCCTTTTCCTTTCCTTTCCTTTCCTTTCCTTTCCTTTCCTTTCCTTTCCTTTCCTTTCCTTTCCTTTCCTTTCCTTTCCTTTCCTTTCCTTTCCTTTCCTTTCCTTTCCTTTCCTTTCCTTTCCCCTTCCCTTCCCTTCCCTTCCCTTCCCTTCCCTTCCCTTCCCTTCCCTTCCCTTCCCTTCCCTTCCCTTCCCTTCCCTTCTTTCCTTTTTTCCCCCTTTTTTTCAAACTTTCCTCTTCCCCATGTGCTCCAGGACAAGGAGCTGCTGGACTCCAATCCTGTCACAATTCCCCCTTTGGAATTATTTCATTCTCACCTCCAACATCTGAATCATTTCTGTCCCAGGGATCGGAAGGCTGTGATTCCCACATTTCCTTAACTCCCAGACTGATCATGGAGAGACTGGAGATGGCAAGAACACCTCTGATGTCACCTCTGGGATCCCATGGGAGCAATCCCGGATTTTTCCTTCCCTTTTTATTCTCTGCTGCTCTGTCCAGCTCCAACCGAGCTCTTCCCAGAGTTTCCCTGGGGAAACCGTCGCATCCTTGTGTTTCTCACTGTCAGGAAAAACTTCCTGAGATTCAGCTGAAATTTTCCTTTTCCTTAAATTCATTCCGTTTCCACCCCTCCCCTGACAGACTCGCCCTGGACAAACTCTCCTCCCTGGGATTTCAGACCCTTCATGGATTTGGTCATTCCGAGTGAATTTAGGAATCAGGATTTCTGTAGCTCGGATTTGTTTTGGGAAGTCCCATTCTGATATCCAGGGGCATCAGGCTCATCCCTCGTTACAGCCCTGGCTGGAACCTTAAGGTCACGAGGTCCCATTAAGGTCCCCATTCTCCCAAATTCCTGGAAACCCAAAATCCAAAGGTATTGGATGTCCAGTGCAGAACAGAATGGGATTGCAGGAATATTTTATGGATTGACTCCAGTTTATGACCCTCACAGTTTTCCCAAATGTGTTTTCCAACTATTCTGTCCGGGTGTCCGGCCTGGCCTTGGGCACTGCCAGGGATCCAGGGGCAGCCCCAGCAAATCTGGGAATCCCAGCCCAGCCAGGAATTCCTTGCCAAGATGCCAGCCCAATCTCCCCTTTCCCAGTGGAAGCCATTCCCTGGCTCCTGTCCCTGCAGGCCTTGTCCCCAGTCCCTCTCCAGCTCTCCTGCAGCCCCTGCAGGCACTCTGAGGATTCCCTGGATTTTTCCCTTCTCTCCAGGAGAACATTCCCAGCTCTCCCAGAGCAGAGGTGCTCCAGAATCCTGGAATTATTTGGATTGGAAGTGGCCTTATGTCCCATCCCATTCCCAGCCCCTCCATGTTCAGAGACACCTCCCACTGTCCCAAGTGGATCCAATGTCCAATGTCCCAATGTCCAACCTGGCCTTGGGCACTTGCAAGGATGGAGCAAAATTCCATAAATTCCCCTGGATTCCCCCTTGCAAGCCAGCCCCTGGAGCTGTGTGGGGCAGATCTAGCATGCCCAGGTTCTCCCGGATTTCTCCACATGGGAATAAACAAAACCAACTCAAGTTTGGCTTTCTTTGGTCTGGCCTTGGGCTGGGGCTTGGAGAATGTTTTGATCTGAGCTGCAAAAACAAGCTGGGCTTAACCAAGCCAAGCAAACCCGGTGGATACCTGGAAAAACCCCCAGGGATCCAGATCCAGGGGAGTTTCTTCCACAGTCATGGAATTTATGACCCCTTGTTTGCCACCACACAAAAAAAAATCGTAACAATAATCATAAAAATAATCAGGAATCGCTCGCGTCGTCCACTGAGCTTCCTGAATTTCTCTCAGAATTTCCAGGAAATTCTGGGCAATTCCAGGGGCTGAGTAACATCCACAACATTCCGTGCCACCGGGTCCAAGGCCGGAAGTTGTTTCCAACAGCTCTTGGAAAGAGAAGATTTGCGACAACAAACAAATTCGTTGCCATGGCCGACACTGATATTCCCATGGTTTTGAAAAGGTTGGGAATCGGGAACGTGATCCTGGAGGGCTTTTTCAACCTTAATGATCCTGCAATTCCATGATTTTGTTAAATTGTAATTATTAGATTTTGGTTTCAACGGACTATTAATTAGATTTTGCTGCAAACAGATCCACAAATATCCCAAGGGGTTTTTTTTTCCCTAATATCCCTAATTAGCCTTGGACAAGGGATCTAAAGGAGGAGATTAAGGAAGATCTGGAATTCCCTTGCATGGAATGCACCAATTAATTACAATCCATTGGTTGAGAAATTTAGGGTCCAACGCTGCTCAGCATCCCAAGGTTCCTGGTTTCCCTTTCTCCACAAGGATTTGTCCAGGTTTTTCATCACCCATGGATCCACAACTGTCATTTCCAAGAGCAAAATTAACCCTTGGAATCCCCAGGGCTTCTCCAGGTGCCACTTCTGCCAAATTCTTCCACAGGAACGGATGTAAACTCCATCTAAATCCATCTCCCAGCGATGGTTCCTTATCCCCATCCTTGCAGATCATCCATGCCTGAGGGACAGGATCCACCTGACTCCAAGGTGTTTATTGTTCTCAAGGTGGAGAATCCCTAAAATTGAGGGGTTGGCTCTCGGAGAATCCCTAAAATTGAGGGATTGGCTCATGGAATATCCCTAAAATTGAGGGATTTGCTCTGTGAGAATCCCTAAACTTGAGGGATTGGCTCTTGGAGAATCCCTAAAATTGAGGGATTGGCTCTTGGGTTATCCCTGGAATTGAGGGATTGGCTCTTGGAGAATCCCTAAAATTAAGGGATTGGGTCATGGAATATCCCTGAAATTGAGGGATTTGCTCTGTGAGAATCCCTAAACTTGAGGGATTGGCTCTTGGATTATCCCTGAAATTAAGGGTTGGCTCTTGGAGTGTCCCTCAAATTGAGGGATTGGCTCCCAAAGTCCCAGTTCCACCAGCAGGGAGAATAGGAGGCTTCAAAGTGAGATCCCAAAAACCAATTTAGGGACAGAGGACCCACTTGGGATCGGCATAAAAAGCGCACAAAGGGCAGGGAAAATCCCTCAACACCAGGAAAATTTTTTTCCTTTGAGGATGGGGAGGCCGTGGCACAGATTCTCAGGAAAACTTGGTACCACATCCAGGAGTTCCTTGGATGCCTCCAGGGATGGAGACTTCACCATTCCCCAGGCAATTCCAATGCCTGACCACCCTTTCCATGGAAAAATTGCTGCTGATGTCCAGCCTGAGCCTCCCCTGGCACAGCCTGAGGCCGTTCCCTCTTTTCCTGTTGCTCCCTGGGAGCAGATCCCAAATCCCCCTCCTGTCAGGGAATTTCAGAGATGGAAAAGATCCCTGTGGATCCTCCTTTTCTCCAGGCTGAGCCCCTTCCCAGCTCCCTCAGGGATTCTCCAGCCCCTTCCCAGCTCCATTCCCTTCCCTGGACATGCTCCAACTCCTCCATGTCCTACCAGCGGACCCAGAATTCCAGGTGTCGCCTCAGCAGTGCCCAGCGCACAAATCACAAATTTAATTTCCATCAAATGCTTTTAATTGGATGAAAATAAACAAACCAGATCCAGCGAAAAGCAGATTTTCCTTTACCCATCCAAGCTTTGAAAGGATTTGTGTCCTATCTGCCTGCAATTCCCGCATGGAAACAGAATTCCTCTGAATTCCTGGGATTCGCCCCTTTTCCCTGCTCAAATTTTAGGGTCTTGAGCTTGTCATTGCTGCCGATAGGATTATTCCTGGGATTCGCCCCTTTTCCCTGCTTAAATTAGAGGGTCTTGAGCTTGTCCTTGCTGCCGATAGGATTAAACCGAATTTCCCTCATAATTTCCAGGAAACTGGGATGGCGAATCCTCTGCCAGCACCCTTCCAAATCCATGGATTTTGGCGCCATTCCAGTACCTCCCCTCCTGGATGTTGTTGCCCGTGTCCAGCCCAACAAAGCGTGACTCAGTGGGGGGAAATCCCTCCTTTCTCCCAGGACGATCCTTCGGAGGCTGCCGCTCTGTCTGGCCATTGAGAGCCGCTTCCTGACCATTCCATGGAAAGTTCCCTCCGCTCCTTTTCTCCTCCTGGCTCCCGGATAACAATCGGGGTTTATGAATAGGGTTGGAGCAGGGAAATCCCACCTGAGAGCAGCGGGAGCGGGATGGAATGGGAGTGGGGTCCTGGAGAGAGGCGCCCTCCCTTCCTGCTGGATCACGGGAGGGTTTGGGATGCTGAGGATTGCAGCGCCCCTTCTACAATCCAAGGAATTCTTTGGGAAATGGAGGTGTTTGCTCCCTGCCTACTGCTGGAGGGAAGCTGCTCTGCCAGTGCTGCAGAGGAATTTAGACCGGGGATGGAAAAACATCCATAAAATATCCATAAAATATAAATATCCATAGAATAGAAATGTCCATTCAATAGAAATACATTAAAATTAAAATATCCATAGAATAGAAATATCCATACAATAGAAATATATAAAAATATAAATATCCATAGAATAGAAATGTCCATAGAATATAAATATATAAAAAATAATAATACCCATAGAATATAAATATATAAAAAATAATAATACCCATAGAATATAAATATATAAAAAATAATAATACCCATAGAATATAAATATATAAAAAATAATAATACCCATAGAATATAAATATATAAAAAATAATAATACCCATAGAATATAAATATATAAAAAATAATAATACCCATAGAATATAAATATATAAAAAATAATAATACCCATAGAATATAAATATATAAAAAATAATAATACCCATAGAATATAAATATATAAAAAATAATAATACCCATAGAATATAAATATATAAAAATTAAAAATATCCATAAAATATAAATATCTATAAAATATAAATAATATCCGTCAAATATCTCTATCCCACAGGAGCTACTGGTGGGGAGAGGTCAAAATGGAACACTGATCCAAGGAAAAATGCCGTGGTGAAGGCCAATCCCAAGAAATTGCAAAAGTTTCCCAGATTTGCTGTGGCTGTCCCTGGATCCCTGGAAGTGTCCAAAGCCAGGTTGGACACGGGGAATTGGAGAAAGCTGGGATCGTGGGAAGTGTCCCTGAACGTGGAATGAGAGGAGCTTTAAGATCCTTTCCTACCCAAACCATTCCAGGATTCTGGAGCGCTGTTCCCCCTTCCCAAATGGATTCAACTCCGTATTCCATGGATGCAGATCCCACTGGGATCCAGGAACACCTGGAAGAGAGATCCAAAGGTTCATTATTAATCCTGTCTAACTGTGCAAGACGCTTTTGTTCCCAAAAATTTCCTGGATCATGGCTGGGATAAAGCCTGATCCACAAGGATTTTCTCTTCCCTGCTCCTAAATAACTGCAGTATTCCAGAGGTTCTTTCTTATGGGATTTAAGACACATTTGGGAATCTTATCCTTGCTCATGGCAGGGGTTTTGGATTGTGAGATCTTTAAAGTTCTCTTCCAATCCAAATTATTCCATGATTTTGTGATGAATGGATCAAAATAATTCAGGGATTTCTGTGCCGGGGCTCTCCCTCTCTCCCAAATTCCCAGGGAAGGACTGGGCTGCATCCACGCCCCTATTTTTAGGTTATGGATTCATCCCACTTCTCCCAGTGCTTCTCTGGAATGCTTAAATTGGTGCTTGGCTCTCCCAGATTTTCCCGATGGATGGAGCAGGGATTGGGCGCCTCCAGAAAACAATTTTGGGATTGAAAAACAGGGGCTTTCGGAATCACATCCATCACCTCAGAGTTTTTCCAGAAAAAAGCCAGTTTGGGTGTGAGTTCCAGCCCATTTTGATCCCAGTGCATCCCAATTTTGAGTTTTATTCGGGAAAAAAAAACAAAGCAATGGTCCAACATTTCCCGAGGAATCCAAGGACACTTTTTGTCCTGGTGCTCATTCCCAAGGGCTGGATTGCAGCCTGGGGAAGGCACAGGAGGCCTGGGATTCTCCTGGATCCTGGAAAACAGGGAAAAGAGAGCAGGAACACGCTCCGTGTGTGGCCTCCAGAGTCCTCTCCTCCCGGAAAACTGTGGCACCAAGTCCAAGCCCGAGGCTCGGCACCAGGAATTCAGGAATTCTCCTTGACCGTGCTTTGGCCTGGGATGAGCAGCTCCCGCGTGATTCCTTTCCGTTTCCCCCCCGCTGCCATCCATAAAAAAAAAAAAAAAAGAAAAAAAAAGTCAGGAAAAAAAAATCCTTCCCCCATCTGGAGGATTAAATGTTTAGGAGGGAATCCAAGCCCGGCTGAAAGCGGTGGCGAAGCTCCCAGAGTTTCACCGGGAAAAAATTTCCAAGTACTAAGTGCTCCGGAGCTTTGAAAGGGAAATTTCAGGAGGCTTTCAGCTACTGCCCAAAAAACAGGAGAGGCCTGGACAAATCCGTGGATCTGCTGCTATCTCGGAGCCATCTCCCTTCATCTTCCCTTTGAAAGCTGGATGTGGATTGGAACCAGAGCCGCAAATCGGAACGTTCCTGAGTTTTTGGGAACGGTTTTGATCTCCAGGCTGGATCTGCAGTGGGAAATGTGCTTTATCTTGATAACCCAGGGCAAACCAAATCCTCCATCTGGGGATTTTGGGGAGCGGGGAGGGTCTGTGTGGAAGTTTTCCAGTGGGAATCTAAAGCTCAGCTCATCCCCACGTTCTCCTGTTTGGATCTTTATCTGTCCATCAACATCAGGGGGAAATGTGGGATCTCTGTGGGGAGACAGGCAGGAAAACTGAGGGGCTATTGCGAACTTCCAAAAATGTATCTGAGAATGGGAAGTGTTGCCAGAGAAAGGCCTGGATTTGCTGGATATGGGCCTTTTCCTGCCGCTGGGAATTCTTTCAGGATCAGCAAATGACCATATTAAAGGTCAAGAGCCACTTAAGCACCCTCCAGAATCTGACGGATTTTAATTAATCACCATCCCCAGCATTCCCTAATTCCCGTGGTGTCCATGGGCAGACAGTATCACCCAGTGGCAGATAAAATTCCTGCTGTTATCCTGAGGGAAAAAAAAGAAATCAGTGACAGGCCTGGAACTGGGCATGCTGGGACTTCAAAGTCTCTTTTTCTGGCTGAACCAACATTTTTTTAGCTGTTTTTTCTTATTTTTTTTTTAAGTGAGAACAGGCGAAAGGATAAGGAATGATCCATGTGTTTTCCTGCCTCCCATCCATGGCCTTTGGCCCTGCCGAGACCTCCCTCACGCTCCTGGCCGTGCCTGGGGTGAGGATTTATTGTGGAATTCCTGCGCCAGGGCAGGCCGGGGGATATTTTGGGAGCCAGGCCTGGCTGACAAGTCCTAACAAGGCCAAGCTTAGAGTGCAGACATCAGCCATGACTCAACAGGATGTGCTGGGCCTAAGCCAGGCTTAGGCCGCTGTTCCTGGCCTTCTGAATCATTCATGGAAAAAAAAAAAAAAAAAGGGATTAAAGAAAAGCCATCCCTCTGTTGCCAGCGTTTTCCATCTGTTTTTAACTTGGGGATGGCCTTTGGAAGGTAGGGGAGGTTTTTGTTGGGATTTAACTCCACAAACATCTTGGAATACGCACGGCAGCGCGGCTGGCTCCGGGATTTGGGGATTTGGCTACTGGGATGTTTTTTGGGAAGCAGGCGAGGAGAAAAGGCTCCATGAAAGCAGTGCGGGTGTGGTGAAGGGGGATTTTGGGACCTGGGAGGGCTCTGTCTCCGAGGAAAAAGGTGTTTCCTTCCTAAGGAAAATTTTCCACATTCCTCTCGGGAATGCAGGAGTCAAAGCAGGGTCACTGCTGCTCCTGGGCTGCCACCAGCAGGAAAACACTTTGGGAATTTGCCCCGTGCCAAGGTGTGGCCTGGAGAGGTTCCGGCTGCTCCATCCCTGGAAATGTCCAAGGATTGGCCTTGGAATCACCTGGGACAGCGAGTGGCATCCCTGTCCATGGAAGGAGGGTGGGAATGGGATGATCCTTAAGGTCCCTTCCCGCCCAAACCATTCCATGATTCCCTTTTTTGCCCCGGGTGACTTCCTGCAACCCCCCACCCTCACACAGGGAATTTTTCCAGCTTTTCCCTGCCCACGTTCGGATATTCCCCCCGTCCAGCCTGGTACTTCCCAGTGGGAAGGAATTTTTCCCTGGGGATGAGCATTTCCTCTGGATCAGAGGAGGTTCCTTGCAGGAAAAGAACCATTTATTGACGGATGGATCACACAGAATCCAAACGCGAAGACGGATTCGCATTTTTATGGCAAAACCCATCCGGGAAAAGTGAAGGAAACTTGGGAATGATGATGTTATTCCATCTGGAATATCAGCCCTCCGCAGAACCTGGATTGCTCCGCTCATTTTGAGCAGGATTTTTTTTGGAGAGGCCACAGAACCTGGAAAATTTGGGAGCCAAATTTGTGCCTCTCCTGGCCCAGGCAGCGAATCCGTAGCCAAGCAGTAAAAACCTAGATGGAAAAAGCAGGGAATAATTCAAGGAATCACGTGCAGGGACTATTTTTGAGGAAGATTCATTGCCTGGATAAATCTCAGCTGGAGAAGAACTCTGGACCTTTGGAGGGAGAAATGATGGATTACAAATTGATCCCAAATCA
>NW_005054602.1:457990-476430 GCF_000277835.1 Geospiza fortis | reverse complement strand
CTTTTCCTTGGTGCAAAACACTCTTCAGGATTTTGTCTGGTTAGTGTCACCTTCTTCCTTCTAATACCCATAGCATCAGAGAGGCTGAAAGAAGTTGTTTCTTCTGATAAGAGGGCAATAAATTATTTTCTCTGAGAGATTTAGGTGTCCTGTGGCTGCTGTTTCTCTGCAAGTTCTTTCTTTTAAACAAAGCATTTTACATAGCATAGTTTCTATTTTAACAATTTTTATAACCTAAAACTATATTTAACACAGTACTTAAAGAGAATTAATACGGCATTACTTTCTAACACAACACATATAATATTCATTTTAATATTTGCATAAAGCCAATCATAAAATTCATGCATTTTTCACATTAAGGTTTATTAAACCTTTAAAATATTTTAAAGTGAGCAGTTGTCTCTCACAATCATCCTCACTGGGCAATGTTTCCATAAACCCTTATTGCTAGCAAATGTCACTATATATTCCGAGATTACAGTGATGGACCTTACACAAAGCACTTTGCAAAATGCCTGTTGAGGATTAAGTGCCATTCCCCTGCCAGCCCACCCTTCCCCTGCTCCCACACCTTCCTTCAAAGTAGCACAGCTGTCAGAACCACAATTGACCTCCAAACCAGCTCAAAGTGTAGGATACAAATATTTTTCATCCTTACCTGACACAGGATATCTTTGATGTATGTTCCACACAGTTTATGCCCCTGGGGATCCATGTAATGTATGATGTCCCAGTATTTTGCTGCAATGCTGTTGTCTCTCTCCTGGTCACAGCAGCCAAAGTTTTCATAGGTAGAGCAGAAGTCCAAGGGCAAAGGGGGCTGGAAAGGCAGCCCATAATACAGACACTGAGGATGTCCCAGCAGAGTGCCCATCAGGCAAAACAAGAGGCAAACACACACATGTGGGCAAGGAAAAGAAACGCCAGAGCTGCTGCTTCACTTTCCAGCCCATGGCCAAGCATTCACTTCCTTCAGCAAAGGTTTCTTGCGGTCAGATGTATAAAAATCCTGGACTTCTTCATAGCATGGTTCATTCATCTTCTCTGTTTTACTAATCACCAGCCCCAGAGCTCAGCATTCCCTGAGGTTGGCTTACATTCCCTCTTGCTTTCTCTCTGAAGTGTACTACTCGGCAGCAGAGACATCCTCCAGGCTGCCTCTTACATGTCACACATCACAGGGCTTAACTCTCCCCTCTGGACATTTCTTCTGCCCCTACAAGCACTCACAAATCAAATCCCTATATTTTAGGTTAAGTTGGCTGAGAAATCCTTCACCAAGAAATATGAATAATAAAAACATGAGATGTGATACTGTCTCGGTTTGGAAAGACAGGAGTCTGCTAAGGAAGGCAGGAACTTCTCTTGAAGTTGAGAATGTAAACTCTCTCCACTCCTCTAAATTGCTATAATTTTAAATTAAGGGGCTCTCAGGCAAAGACATGGGAGCAGGAAATAACAGTTCTTTAATAGGGAAGAAATAAAAAGAATAAAATAAACAATGCAGTCTACTGGAACAACACTGACAGAGTCAGAACTCAACCTGACACCTTGTTGGTCAGGGTGTTGGTGGCAGTCTGATTGAAAATGTGGCTGCAGTCTTCTGAAGTATCAGGTGTGATTCTGTTGGAGCAAGGGGGTTCTGTAGAGAAGGATGTAGTCTTCTTCTGAAGATCCAGGAGGAAAAGGCAGCTGCTGTTCTTCTGGGGAATCTCGTGGAGAAAGGCCAACTTGCAATTTCTGAATCTCAGAGTATATGGGGTAGCAGTGCTTGGCTCCTCCCTCTGGGCGGAGCATCTCACAATGGGATGTTATAGTTCTTATCAGTCATGCACTGATATTCAATAGTCTGTTATCAGCAGAGATCTCTTCCCGAGGAAGGTGTGAATGTGGTCATTCAAAGAGAGAGATAAGACAAACTGCTCACTTGACAAGGTAATCAGCTATACAGATGGTAATGGAAACATCTTATATGCAATCTTCAACAGATACCTATACACAGAACTTGATAATCTTTACAAAACACAAGTGAACAATTTTCAGTTCCTAATTACCATCTTTCTCAGCTTTTGCAATGCATCAAACTGGGGCCTGGTTTCATAAAGACTGAAGAGGGATCATAAAATACAATCAAGTTAAGGCAGCAATTAACCATAGGAACAAGTGACTTCATAGATATTGCTGTTACCCACAAATCCAGGTATACATTCAGGGTTAACATGAGAAGAAATTCGGAAGGAGTGAAGGAGGAAAAATTCATTTAAGGCACCAGCACAACCTCAAGTTGACTGTGATATTCTGTGGTAATTCTCTACTTCAGCCAATTAATTTTTGTGGGTTTGATCCCACTTGACATTAAACTGATTTAAAATGCACAAAACCTTTGCACACTTTCCCCTCTGGTGAATAGTGCTTGAGGAAGCCCTTTCCATCAGCTAGGGATGCAGGTGTTTGTACATATTGTACTCAGCCTGTACTGGAGGATGACACTTCCCTAGATTTGCTCTTCCATAAGCAGGACAAGATAATTTTGATCACAGCCACATGGAAAGGGAGTTACTTCTTTCATGCATGATAAAAAAAAATCCTCACAGAAGCTTTGCCCACAGGAAGGGGAGGAAAATTGATAGGAAAACCAAATCTAGAGCACAGAAGTCAAAGCCAAAGACAACCATTCCAATCCACTAAGTTATCACATTCGAAGTACAACACACAGGCTTGAAAGCACAGTACACACAGAGATTTC
This sequence comes from Geospiza fortis, assembly GCF_000277835.1. Lineage (NCBI taxonomy): Eukaryota > Metazoa > Chordata > Aves > Passeriformes > Thraupidae > Geospiza > Geospiza fortis. Next base: position 473,681 of record NW_005054602.1, on the reverse strand, counting down.
TCTCTGGATTTGTGATCTGCTGGTTTGTCTCAGGTCCAAATACTGTGGTGTCAGGAAACAGCAAGTTTCTTGCAGGACATGGAAGAGCAATGCTTGGCACAGTTACACAAAAGCTGTGACTCAGCTCTTGTACTTGCTGACTGCAGCGTTATAGTTCTATCACCTGGAGAGGACATTATCACCCAGAGCAATCCTGCTTCCAGAGGTCACAGGAGAAAGCTGGGAGCACCAAAACTGATTAGCAGATTTTTCAGACATCAAGCTCCTCTTTATCCTATCACTCTCCTTATCTCCACCCTAATCTCTGATGCTTTGCTTCACATTTCTCCCTCAGTAGAGTCTCAGCTGCTGCAAGGCACACACATCTCTCACAGGAAGCTGAGGGAACAAAAGGAAATTACATGGGAGCTCTCACCAAGTACCAAGGCGTCCAGCATTCAGCTTTTATACTTGGGTTAATGCTAAAGTCTCCTGTGCATACTCACAAAGGAACACAGGCAGATAATGGAAATGGGGAAGCCCAAGTAACACCCTGCTTGGCTGCTCTCAGCGGCATTACAGGAGAGTCATCAGCCCATCAAAGTCCGTCTTTGCAAGTTTAGGGGAGCAGAGGGGCACAATAGCAGGCAAAAGCCAAATTAAAGACTTCAGTGAAGGGACACCATGTGTCTGGAATGGAAGAGACACCTGATTGCCTGCGAGGGCTGTCCCAAGAGAGCTTTAGGCCCATGTCCAGGCATGAACTCCAATGAGATGGACACTGGGAGCAAGTCTGGATCATCTCTCTCACCTAAGGAGGAATTGCTTCTCAGGTCTGAGGGACACCTTATGGGATGCTGGGGAAGAACATTTTGAAACTTCACAATCTAAATTAAAATAGTCCAAACCCAGTTGAAAATCTCCAAGACAACCCCTTTGTTACCAGATATGAGCTTGCTACCAAGCCCTGGGATCAACAGACAGGGGTTTCTCCCAGCCAGATTTCTTATGAAGCTACAGGTGGTGACCTCTGAAGTGATCGGGACTCAGCCATAGCCTGGCACAGAGCAAAGGAGACAGACAGCAAAAAGCTGGTACCGTGTTCAGAGCCAGATAATCAGGCATAATAGCCAGAATTATTAGGCATAAAAGCCTGGAGTAATACAGTCTGAGAGCTGGGAACGGCATAAAAGCTGGAATGGTGTAAAAACCAGACTTTCGATGAAAAACCGGGACTCACTGGTCAGATAGTGGTAAAAAACCCCCTCAGCGGTTAGCAGAAAGCGCTTTGAGGGTTTAAAAACCCGTTTTGTGGACTAAAATCACAATTGAGACCATGGGATCTTGGATATGAAGACCAGAAAACTCCATGATGAAGGTACTGATTTTCTTCTTTCAAAAAAGAGGGATTATTTCCACGGGGAGTGGGGGAACCTCGGCAGATGCCGGCATTATCCAGGGAGCTGGCAGGATGGATTGCGAAATCCAACCAGGCAGAGAGATGGCAGCCACCACAGCCCCGGCTTCTCCGGGATGCCGTGAGCCCTCCCCAGACTGCAGTAATCATTATGCAGTCACTTCGGGATACCATGCCGCCCTGCTCTGGGAGAACAGACCACGTGGTGGGTACTCCTGCCCCGCCCAGGACTGCCGTGCCATGCGGCCGCTTGGAACATAGCCAGGTTGTGTGGAGCCTGGCCGCACCTCCTGAGGGAATGGACCTGCCCCTGCTCCAGCCGCCGTGGAACACAGCCACACCTCGAGAGGGAGCAGCCCCCCCACCGAGCCTGCCTCCAAAGAAGGCTGCAGAATTCAGAAGCAAAGCGTGGGAGAAGCCTTTGCAAAGGTGCCGCTCGGAAAAAGGCAGTGCAGGGAGACAGGCGGGAGTGTGGCACCGCAGGGGCAGAGACGATCAAGTCTGCCCCGAAGAGATGGAGTCGAACACACGGGTTGCAGGTCTCACAGTAGCTGAGGTCAAGACACACTGTCACCCAGACAAGTGAGAAGCCAGCAGCTGCTAGCAAATGGATGGTGAAGAGGCAGTCACCAAGTTTCCTTCCTTACAAGCATTACAACCACATTACCTCCTGATAAATCGAGGTTTTCATGTAACAAAAACTCTAATAAAGACACTGAAAGGTTGTCATTCAAAAGTTATTATAAGGTACAACTGTTTGTAAAATATACATTAGAACTCATGGTACAATATTCATTATGGGTGTTTGCATTTGTTAGAACCAAAATTAACAAGCCCATGATCAGTAAGGTCTGATATTTCTGCCTCTATTAAGCTATATATCAGGGAAGCATTAGTGTGTGTATTATTATTTTTTTAATACTCCTACTAATTATTGTCACAGTATTTCAAGAAGGATGGCTGAGACCCAGGGGCTGTCCACTGAGATACCCATAGCAAAATTAATTTCTCATAGGCAAATTTCAGTTGCAAAGTTCTTCAGCTCAACTTTTGCCACTTGCCATCATTCTAAAAAATTCAAAGTCAATAATTAAATCACTAATAAAATTTCTAACAAGGCAAGAAGAGATTATTGCTTACACTGTAATTAATGTTAAAATTTTTTTGTTTTGTTTTGCACTGGATATTAATACAAACTTGTTTTTATGCAGGGAATCTCTCCCAACCAAGTCATTGGCCTGATCAACCTATGAACCTGGCTGATAAAGATTCTGTGCAAAAAGGCTAACTCTTGAGACAGGCATAGAGGCTTTGTCCGGAATAGCCCTCCAGAAGTTTGCTCATAATGAGAAAGAGACCTTTCAGCAACCCCCTACCTTATTAATGCTGTTAAGAAATGCATGCTTTATTTCTATTTCTACTTATTATACAAAGAAAAAAGTGGAAAAAAGGTTGGGGGGAAGGTATACCTCTCCTTTTTGAGTTTTGGGTGGTGTCATGTTCTTACGTTTTATAATAAGTCATGTAACAGTACAATATTCCTAAGAAATCCAAGGTAAAGGACACTGGACAGCATTCTGAAGTCTCTTCAACAGAACCATGGATTACAAATGACCACCTACCGCACAGACAGTCAATATAAGGACTTGAATTGTTTACTAAGTATTTTCCTGTTTACAACTGTTTTTCTGTTTACAGATTGTTTTCTGGGTGTTTGGTTCTTCAAGAGACAAATGGGTTACAGGTTGTCTTTAATAGTTGGGCTTTTCTATAAGGGTTAAGTGGGTTAAAGGTTGAATGGGTTTTGGTTTTTATAAGTTGTAACATATAAGCATTGTGCCTGTGGCCCGAGTTCTCCCCCAACGCATTCTGAACAGAAATGCTGTAGCTTCCATGCAAATTTGGCCATGCTGCTGCTGTTTTGTTTGTAAAGCGCCTTTGCAGATGAGTAACAGAAAACAAATTACAAATTTTATTAAACAAAGAAGGGTGATACATTACCGGATGTCACATATGAGCTTGCTACCAAGTCCCATGATTAACTGACAGGGGCTTCTCCCAATCAGATCTCTTATGAAGCTGCAAGCATTTCACTGGCCAGATCCTGAGGGGGCATGGAGTTCAGACCAATGAGAATATCTAGACCGGGTCTTTTAAAAGTCTTTATAAAGGGTAGCCTGGGAAAATAAACTTCCTCTGTGCCACATGAACATTGAACATCGGGGGTGAGTCGTGTCTCTGTCTCCTTGCCCCTCACCCCCCCATGTGCAACCTAACACCCCCTGACTATTACACAGTGAGGAAGCATCATTCTTAGGGAGACAGAAGTAAACGAGCACTAGGGTTGGGAATGATGAGTAATTGCCTTTAACAAAACACAGTTACAGCAAGTATTTCACTTAATGTTTAAGATACATTGTGTTAAGGCACTTCTCACAAGACCCACGTGAACCCAGACCAAAGTCCCAGAGGGAGGTTCAAGCACTTCACCCTCCAGAATTCTACAGATAAGGCATTAAAACAGAAGTAGTATTTGGAAACCATTTTGTGTTGTTTTCAAGGAAACTGGAATTCTGGTTTGTGATAACACATGAACATTTGCTTTCCAAAAACAGCAACACTGCATATTTCAACTCATGGGTATGACTGCAAAAAAAAGTCTCTTCCAGGAGGTAGAGAATTTCTCAGTATTTCTGTGCCTCTGCACTTTTAAGATGTATTTGAAATCAACACTGTTTGCATTTCACACAAATATTAGAGTAACATTACAGAAATTCTTTCTGTAATTCTTTCTTCAGACATTATCACTTGATTTATATGCATTTTATTATAAAATAAATACCAACCAAAGTGGTTTTACATAAATATATTAAAAAAAAGTCTAGTACTGAGTCAATAGGGTCTGCCTAAAGGTTATGGAGTACCACCAACAAAAAAGTCAGTTTTACAGAGAGGAAAAAGTACCAAGAACCTTAGGGACACCCTCTCATCAAGGCTGAACAGAGGAATCTGGGGGGACCAGATATTCTCAGGTAGACAGGATGGTGCCTAGTCACAAACTTCTTCAGCATCCGAAACCTTTTCAGCCGAGCTTTGCAGCCTTGGTGTGATACATATTTGAAGTATTTGCAATCTAAGGAAAGAAAAAAAACAACACTAAGTTACACCATGATACAAGCAAATACAAAATGCTTTCACTGTTTAAATAATATGCAAACAGCTAAGAAACTTTTCAGTAATTAAAGGTATTAAAATCCAAGACATGCTCATTACAGACATAACTGCAACATTAAATAATCTATCCTCACTTAGCCCAGCAAACATTCTACATGTATCTAAATGCCTGTTATCTTGCACAATACTGCTTTTTCTTTCATTTCTGCTCTGCAAATTAGATCAGAAAGTAAAATTTCAAGAGTGTAAAGCAGCACTGATATCATACATTAATTTATTATGCTAGATAACGAAACAGAAGCTCACACTGAGTCAGTAAGTACTGAAACTTCATTCAAGAAAATCTGAACTAGAATGCTTTCATTTGCCATCTGGAAATAAAAGGGAGATATCTGATCCTACAGATCAGAAAGCAAAACAAAAAATATCCAAAGAGCTTCCAATATGAAGCTCAGTTTGTTCTATGAGAAATTGTTCCATGAAGTGCAGAAGAAAAAGTTATAGAAAAGCTGACAATGAACATGTTGCCCACCAACCAGAGGTTCAAACCAGTCTACAAGCCATTGTCTCCACACCATATTCCCATTCTCAATTTAGCAGCTGATTCTCGGCCTGATCCTCCCCTTGTTTTGGCAGCATTTCAAATAATGCTACTAAAGAGGTAATGATCTTCACCTTCTTACCAAACTGATGATGTTCTTCATTCAGACTCTCCCTCCTCTTTCCTGCATTACAACATACCCATGGTCCTTAATGACCAGCTGACACCCAGTATTGCTGAGACACTGCCCAGGCTGGCATCTAGAAAGCAAACTGCCTCCAGTCCCCACAATATTCCCAAGGAGGGTGTTGTGCATTTTTGGAGTTATGGTTTGAAGGTCAAACAACACAAATAGTATTGTGGCTGCTCAACAAAGCTAGATAAAACTGAATTCTAAACCACAATAAGACCAGCTGCCTCACTGTTAAATATCAAACTAACTTAAATACCTTTCATGTTCAGCTTCAAAGACAAGAATCTTTTTTTGAAGAAAGAAACTGTATTTCTTCCAGGTAGCAGAACAGCTGCATCCCATGTCATTAGGGCTAGAACTAGACATTATTTCTGTTCCATGAAGTGAGAAGAAAAAAAAAATTATACCCTTTCCCAGTATGATTCCAGCCACCAGAGCTTTTTCATATGAAAGGCTTTTATTTTCCTGCCAATTCCTTTTTGCCAAGTAGCAGCTAAAATGGAAGTCTGGCCACCAGTCCTTCCTGGAGTTCCACTCTTGCTTGATCCAGTCAAGATGCTTCTCAGAGCTGGAAAAAGGTTAAACAAATTACAGAAGAGGTTAAAATGTAATGGAAGGATTATTAGGAGACAGTGAATGTTATAATCAGCTTGCTACAAATCTCCTAAATTGCCAACATAGACACACTGACTTCATACCAAAACACTAACACAAGCATTTTTATATAAAACTAACAATTCTTTTTTAATCCCTGGCAACACTTGTGAGGCTGGAAGTGAACTCTAGCAGTTTTATTAAACCTTGGCAGAAGCACAGATTATGGTTTGAAATTAAGCAAGCCTTTCACTTGTCTGCCAGTTTGTCAATAGTAATATGGAAGATTCTCCAGGTTTGTCAACAAATGAGTAGTATGAAGGGGTTGCTTTGTCCTTAGGAAAGGAAAGTTACTCCAGGCATACTCAAAGACTAACTCATCTCCACCAGTTATTACTGTTAGGCAATAATGCCCTTAAACCAAGCATTTCAGCAACACAAACTCCTTCCAGCCCCTCAAGGGAACCTGCAAGAAACACAAAGAGGGAGTTTTTGCAAGGGAAGGTAGAGACAGGACAAGGAGGAACAGCTTTAAACTGGAAAAGGACAGGTTTAGATTAAATATTAGGAAGACATTTTTCACTCTGATGGTGAGGCCCTGGGTCTTTTTTGCCCAATATAGTATTTGGTGAGTGGTCTCTCCCTGATCTTCTCTCAACCCATGAATACTTATATTTTCTCCCCCTATCCAGTTGCAGAGTGAAGCGATAGAGCAGCTTTGATGGGTGCCTGGCATCCAGCCATGATCAGCCCACTACACTGCTTTAGTGGGAGATGTCCCTGCCCATGGCAGGGGGGCTGGAACAAGGTGATCTTTCAGATCCCTTCCTACCCAAACTATTCTAGGATTCTATAAAACTATCTACAACAGGGAAGTGACATTCCCATACAGTGATCAAACTGCCCAGTATATTCTAAGATACTCTGAAGTTGGATATGAAAGGCAAAAATGAAGGCAAAGTTGGAGCACAGAGGTTCACTGTGTTCACTGCCCAAAGGTGGAGACTTGACACATTTGTTTCAACACATTACATCAGAGCTACTTACATTAAAATTTGTTTCACCTGTCTTGCCAAACAGCTCCATGCTTTTGTATTTTCTTTCCATCCAGCATAATCCAAGACTGCAAAAATAACTTCTAGGCCCAGTTGATGCTTTTTTCTTTTCTCTGGAAAAAGATGAGGCTGATTAATGAATTACACAGATCAGGATGAACTCATTAGTAAGGCACAAGTGAAATACAATTCTCCACTCTTCCCCCCCACTGCTACTTTAAACATAAGTTATGTTTATTGGTATAAATTTCTTTAAAAACTCCAGGTTGTTTTCATTAGTTATGAAATGTTGGCAAATGTGTCACACACGAACTGAAAAAGGGAGGTTTCAGACAAAAGGTCTCCTTTTCCCCCTCCCAAAGAAGAATCACAGTTTAAGTTGGAGAAAACCTTAAAAATCATCAAGTTACAACCCCCTGCCATAGGCAGGGACACTTTCCACTACAGCAGGTTGTTCAGAGCCCCAGCCATCCTGGCCTTGAACACTTCCAGGGATGGGGCATCCACAGCTTCCCTGGGCAACCTGTGCCAGTGCCTCACCACCCTGACAATCAAGAATTTATTCCCAAAATCTCTTCTAAACCTCCCCCTGTCAGTTTGAAACCATTAACCCTCAGCATATCAGAAGAGTGAACAATCTTTATTCATGTACATTTCACCAATCTGTTGACCTGCTGAGACACACCAAGACACAAGAAGACAGACAGCCTGGAATACAATTGATCAGCATGGAAAAAAAATAGTCTTCAGATTAGAAGACTTTTCTACCAGCTTGAAGATAATGCTCCCTTAAAGAGAAGGAAAATTTTGTTGTTTGATCATTAACAATGAACTAAAGAATATATACATTCCAAGATTTCTTTTTTGAATAAATAAAATAGAGATTCCAAAAATGGAATTAAGACCTTGGAATTCAGAGTAGGGCACCTAAAAAAAAAATTAAGTTGTTTTTGAGGTCCTCCCTGTGCCTTACAACTGCTTGCTTTGCTCAGCCTTTAAAATAAAAAAAAAGGCATTTGTGTACACAAGTTTGTAAATGACTGCTCATACATCCATCTTAAGAGGTTATGGTGATTAAAAAGATGGCATTTGAGTTGGTTTTTTGGGACTATTTCTTAAGAAACAAAACTAATTTCAAAAGCAGAAAGAAGGCTGTAGGATAATCCAGAATAGTTTTCTGAAATTACCATAAATGAAATGAACAAAGGTAAAGACTTACTTGATTTTTGAAGCATGGTATTAAAATCAATCATTAGTTCATGAGAAGGAACAATATCATGCAAGATCTGAAAAATAAAAGACAAAACCCAGATAGGTTATTTTAATGTGAAAACTTTTGAAGACTTTTACCTGACCAAGAAAAGCACAGGCTTCAGAGCTTTGGGTGCTTTTAGTTCAGAAAATTAAGCAATTCTGGTACTTTGGTGCTTTGATATAAAGAATGGATCTCTAGGTCCTTCTTGCACATTTGTGACACTGCTCTGACACCACAGATGAAATACCTTGATGGCTGCTGACTACCACTGCTTGTGGCAAATACAACGTTCTGAAGGAGCAGCCCAAATCCATATCCATTGTCCCCCTTTTTGAAGGCAAAATGTAATTTTCTCCCTAGCACAGTTCTAGCTCCCCTGTACACTGCTCTGTGCATTGGATCAGTTTCTGGACTTATCAAACCATTTCTATGATTTATCTCTGTTTTCTAAGAGACTCATGTCTAAAGCCACTGCTAAAATGCAGAGGAGAATTTCATGCAAATCTGCTACAGTTTCAAAGTCTAAAACAGACAAAACAGCCTTACAAACCTGTTTTTAAACAACACTTGCACTAACAAGAGCACATTAGCGCCATCAAGTGGCAAAGCATGGTTTGCAAGGAGTTCGGAGGGCAAGGAAAGCAGGAATTTAAAAGCTTAACCTAACAAGGTCTTGTCTGCCAACAACCAGCAGACATTAATTTTTAGCTTTAATGCACAGCTCATTGAAAACAAGCGAAGAAACTAATTGCTAGATAGGATCAATAGGTGAAAGAGAAGGCATTTGATGATTTGTACATATTGTAAAGATCAAACTGTAAGAGAAATCAATGCATGCTATGCACAAGTCTGTTGATACAGACTTCTGGAACCATGTGAACATGTTCTCTGAGCTTGCTTACCGCCCTTAAGTGATATGATGTACCAGTCAAAGGCAAAACAAGAACTGGGATTCAAGGACAGTTAAGGATTCTGCTCCCTCCCACTAACTTCCCTCTAACCCTCTACTTCCCACAAAGAATACAATAGGATAAATAACATTACAGAGCTCAAGCAAGCTGTCAGACCACCCCATGACTGACAAAGACTGTATCTCCTAGGGGATACCTACCTTCAGTGCAGATATGAGGGATTTCTTCGATTCACCCTGCCTCTTGAAGAATTGATAGAGGTAGACATGGGCATTGGGGTTAGCAGGGAACTTTGAGTTGTAGGCATATTCATTTAACACTTGCCGGGCCTCATTGTGCTCTCCATAGAACTCCAGCAACTGGAAGTTAAGTCTGTCATTAGTTTGTCAGATACAGGGAACCAAACTCTTACAATTAATTCTGGACTGCCACAGAGCCATCCAGTAGCACAGTCTGTATATAAGAGTGCAGTGTATTAGATAATGCATATTAGATAATTACATACCTGCCCATCTTAATTTTACTGGCTACTCTCAGGACAGAGAGACAAGAATTCACACACAGAAGCTACTCTGGGAGAAAATGCCTTAACACCTACTTCGTTGTCAAAGGATTATCATCCCTTGCTCACTGGAAAGAGATGCTGAAGGCACCTGCCATATCTCTAGAGACAGAACTTGGCAGATGCCAGCACCAAGGAAAATTCTTAAAACGTCCTAGATTGCCAAGCAATGTGCATTCTATTTGCCATGTGTTAGAGGTGTGGCAGTTATGTTCTGTTAATTAGGCAGTTTTCCTTATCTCTTCCACAACCCATCATGCTTCCAGAGAGATATCATCTGTTAATGGGCCATTGACTGTCACTGCATGCTTGATAAAATTACAGCATCCCATTGTGAGATGCTCTGCCCAGAAGGAGGAGCCAAGCATTCCTAACTAGATATAATCTGAGATTCTGGGACAGCAGAACAGCCTTTCCACTGGATTACCAGAGGAACAGCTGCCTCTTCCACTTCCAATGTTCAGAAGACTACACCCTGCTACAGGATCACTGCTCCAACAGAACCACATCTGCTACTCCAGGACTGCACCCACAATTCCAACTGGACTGTTACCAACACCCTGACCCACAGGGTGTCAGGTTGTATTCTCACTCTGTCAGTGTTGTTTTGATTTACCACATTGTTTATTTTATTTTTATTTTCTTCCCTAATAAAGAACTGTTATTCCTGCTCCCATATCTTTGCCTGAGAACCCCCTTTAATTTCAAATTTATAACAATTCAGAGAGCGGGAGTTTACAATTTCCATTTCAGAGGAGGCTCTTGCCTTCCTTAGCAGACTCCTGTCTTTCCAAACCAAGACACATGCTTAGAGAAGTCAGTGCTTATCAGTGTTCACAAAAAGTAAAAGATCTCTTTAAAATTACTAATTCTTGGTTACAAATCCTAAACAGGTATTTAAAAACCCAAACCAGAACAGAGAGGGGCTGCATATTTGGCATCTCTAACATTTCATCTATCCAGAGGAAACACTGCCCTACCAAAAATCAAAGTGTTTTCAGGAATTTGAACTAAAGCAGCTATGCTCCAATTTTTGCAGCCCCACAAAAACAAAACATGTAAGCTGTCTGTCTACTTCTTCTTGACAATGAACAGATAAAAGTTCTTTTTGTACTGTGCTCAGGCTCTGCAGCTCTACCAGGAGTACGCTGTGCTCTACATCAAAGCCCGTGATGTGCACATACAAATGTGCTGCTTTTGAAACACTTTGTTTTCACTCACACACACAGAAAATAATCTGCATATGGGCATCTTAATGAAAATTAGACAGGGAAATACAAAAGAAAGCCATCTGTAAAACATGCCCTTACATCCACATAGCATTTCACAAAGACATCCCAGACTCCAGGTATTTTAATAATCTCCTTCAAGTTCACTGCTGCCTTCCGGAAGTAACTGTGCATTTCCTGCTCAACAGCCAAGTCTGCAAATCCATCCTCACCTACCACAACACAAAGGAAGGTCAAAAAGTTATTAACTCTGCCAAGCACAGGGATCTTGAAGTGCTGCACCTTAGGGATGATCACATTTTGCTAAGCAAGGACTTCAGCCAGAGAGCTTTTAAGAAAAGACTCCTCAGTACTGAAACAAGACATTTTCACTGTTCCTCATTCAAATTTATAATCAATTTCAACTTATGGAGCACAATGAGTAGGATGCCAAGAGAAGATGCTACCAGCACAAGGTCCATAAGCCAAATTCAACATCTGGTTTTCAGAGAAACAGAGATCTAGTGCAAGTGATAAAACACTGCCAGTAGGTATATATAGAACCAGATGTGACACATGTAGCAACTTCCACATCTTTAAGGAAACTGAAATTCAAACACAAGTGTTGAGGGTTTTGCTATCACTCAACATTCCAGCAGCAATCATGCACTTGCACACCTATTAAACCACTGCTTTGAGAGGATGCATTCCTTTGATCATTATTTTAGGTGATGCTGGCTGGACATGGGGAGAAAGAGTTTCAGAACAGCATTTCAGGGCACTTCAGAAAGTGCTATTTTGACACTACCATCACTGCTGACATAGAATCATGTCCCAGCCACACCATCACACACTGAAGTCTGGTAAAGGAAAAGGCGTCATTGCAAACCATGGCATCTGCATGAGCAAGCTGAAGATACAGCTCAATCCAAAAAGCACTTACCATGCTCTAACAGGATTTTCTTCTGCTTAGACCAGCTACAGTAGTCCAAGAGTCCCCTGTAAGCCTGAATCAGCTTAATTTCCTTATCCTGAATGGCTGTTTGCTCTCCAAACCTCCAGCTTTCTGCCAGGGACAGGTTCTGGTAGGCTTCATCTATTTGCCCATTACAGAGGAGATGGAAAACATGCTCCAAGCAGACCTACAACCCAAACAGTCCAAAACACAGCATTCCACACTCAAATGTAGAAATTCTAAGCAATACAGCAAAGTTCTACACACATGTGCAGAGAAAGAGGAGACTTGCTGACATGCATAAAAAATATTGCCAAGACATGTAATGAAGAATTTAAATTATTTGTGTTGTCTCAAAAACCTGCTTGTCTTTAACATGTGCTGTACCTATTTTAGAAGATCTAAAAATTACCTGAGGAAACCCAGCTAGGCTGCATTTGCTTATTTTTCACAGCACCTGAAAGAGGAATGTCCTTCCACCCTATCATGTTGATTAGGCATCGTAAGATAAAAGCCTAAACCTTAAGTTAGCTCCAGAAAACCCTTGTATGGAACTTCTTTTGAAGACCTTTAAAAACAAAATAAAAGACAGAAGCACCATCCCAAGTGCGCAACAGCCAAGGAAATCAACAATATAGGTTTGAATGAGCCACCAGAGGGAAAAAAAAACATTAAAAAAAAAACCCACAGCTGTGTGGCACAGGTGTGCACAACATACAGTTTTATAATCAGATTAGCTACTCAAAAAGTAAGAGGGTAATGAGGCAAAATTTAAGTACAAATGTTTAGTCAGCAGCACAGTGGTCAAATTAAAGACTGAAAATAAAACTTGGCAGGTAATTACCTGTATTTACATATCATTGGGACATGCATGAAAATGAATTTGACTGGTTCAAATTCAAATTAAAAGATTAAAGGATTTTAAGCACTTCTAAGGACTGAGAACATACATCTGTGGTTAAACATACAGACCAAATGAGATAAGGTTAGGTATAAAATGACCTCCAAATATCATGCAATTGGTAATTCAAATGTTGGGTTTGAGTTTTATTGACACTAATGTCAGTAGTACATTTCAAAAGAGATCTGGAAATTAATATTCAAGTAAGTGTTCAGATAACTGTGAAAGATCATCAGAGCTGCTTTAAGTACACTCACCTTCAAGTACCTTTTTACTCCTAAAGTTTTCATCTGTTCCATGAAACAGTTGACCTCTTTCATCCTGCTTTGGGAATGGTGCCACAAAATTTCAGTTCCTATTCTCCAAATCATCTATTAATGGGGAGAAAGAAAATCAAAACCAACCTGAGTACAAAAATGGCAACAGACGTCACATATAGTCTTACTACACTTACAGTTACTGTAGGACATGAAAAATGTACATTTGAGCTGCAAATAAAAAATACTACAAAGCATTATCTACTCCTATAGTAACTTACCTACTCATCCAGGAGGACTTCTAGAGTCATTCAGTGGTTCAGAATTGCTCATTATAAATGCAGCACTCAAGAACTGAGTTTATGAAAACTGCATGCCAGAGGGTTCCTCCTCCCCTCACTGAAAAGTTATGTTCTTTTTTGACATGACCCCACTAAGACACCAGGTATACACAACTCTTTGAACTTAATAGCAAAGATTATTTCCAATTTGATGTAGCTCCACAACTGCATGCACTTGTTTCCAAAATCTGCAAGCTAGCCATACTCAAGTACTCCATTTATTTAAAACTCCGATCCTTTTCATTCCACCTGCTTCCATCTAAACATCTGCAAGGAGTTTTGCAGCTACTGGAAAAGCTGGTAACAACCTAAGTAAGACACCAATTTGCAAACAGATTCTGACTGACGACATGCCAGAACCAAACACATTTATTGCTTTCCCATTTCAGAGGACTACTTTGATTTTTCATAGATACACTGCTCATAGAGTGAACTTGTACCAAGCCAAGTCTTCTTCTGTTGTGACAAGGATCTATTAAAAAAAATCAAGCCTGTGATTAGCTAATTAAGACAGATGTTGGTCCTGAAGTATATGGATGCTGCTCTGCAAGTATTTTTTCAACTGCAAAAGAACTCAGATAAGGAACATGGGCTTACCTCTGATGGACCTATGTGTTCTCTGGAATAGTCCTTCTCTAATGACTCAACATAGCAGGTCAGGAACTCTGCAGCCCTTTTCCACTGCTTTTGGAGTAAGGCATCCTGAATGTAACTTAAACATGCTTCCTTGCTCTTCTTGAAGTTTAACTTGTGTTCATTGGAAGATACTAAGTAAACAACAAAAAAAACCCAACCAAACAAACAAAAAAATAATCAACTGAGCCCACAGCAGTCACAGCCCTTATTCAGATAGCCACATGCTCTCCCTTTCAGCATCTTTCTTGTGTGGACATTACAGAAAGTCATATTAAGCTCTGTGGTTTTGAAGATAATCAGGGAAGCAAGACTATGGGACAAGCTGGAAATGTGATATGGGATGACATTTTCCATAAGCAGCACATAGCTGTGCTTGAAATTTCCATTCACTTGAAACAGTGAATAGCCAATTATGTTACACTACTGCCCTACTAGAATCAGGGAGCCATGGTGCTTTGATAACTTCACAGTACATTTTGTCATATTTTGGAGACTACTCTCTTCACTTATTAGTCATCAGCCAAGTTTGCAATGCCACAGTGCTGCCATATTTGCATGTACACAAACAAACAGACTGTTCCAGTACCAAAGGCTAAACAATTCCCACAAAGATAAACGTAGAGAACTATTCTCATTTGAGTACAAGGCTGCAAAGAGGCCTCTTGGACTTTTTACATCAATAGTAGTTCAATTTATTCTGAAACCAGTATGAAACTGAAACTTCATTCCTATGAAGTGTGTTTAAAGCTCACAGCTGTATGACCCTACAACAATTCTCATCCAGAAAAAGCCACCTGCAAGGCACATGAAGAGCTCACCAAGACATCTCCTATCTGGATGCTGTAGGCAGAGGAATAACTCAAACAATGGTTAAGTCAGGTAATCACAAAACCATCAGAGTTAGAAGGGACCTCTGGAGATTATCCAGTCCAACCAGCTGCCAAGGCAGAGTCACCTGGAGCAGGTGACATAGGAAGGTGTCCAGGTGGGATGTGAAAAAGTCTCCAGAGAGGGAGACTCCACAAACTCCATGGGCAGCTGTTCCAGTGCTTTGCCACCTGCAATGTAAAGATCTCTTTCATGCTGAGGTGAAACTTCTTGTGCTTTAGTTTACGGCCACTGCACCAGGTCCTGCTGCTGGGCACCACTGAAAAGTCTGGCATCAACCCCTTAGCACTTCTCTTTGAGATAATTACATGCATTAATGAAATCCTCTCTCTGTCTTCTCCACACTAAAGAGGCCCAGCTCTCTCAGTCTCTCCTCATAAGAGATGCTCCAGACCCCAAATCATCCTTGGTGCCCTCCGCTGGACTCTCTCCAGGAGCTCCATGTTTCTCCTGCCTTGAGGAGCCCAGAAATGGGCACAACACTCCAGATGTGCCTCACCAGGGCTAAGTAGAGGGGCACGATCACTTCCCTCGACCTGCTGGCACTGCTCTTCACGATGACACCATGGGCCTTGCTGCCCGCAAGGGCACACCGCCGGCTCACAAAATAACTACGATTATTTCAAACCTCTTTCCCCGCGCTAGCAGACGATTTGGCGGATAGAAGCTGAAACTCTGCCACTATTCCCAGAGCAGCACGAAGGAGTTCACAAAGAGAACGCACAAACGCTCCGCCCTTACCCGGCGGCGGCGGCAGGAAGGGCAGGTGCAGGAGCGGCTGCAAGGCCGCCTGAGTGGCGGGGCTCCTCCTCTTTTCTCTTCCC
>NW_005054602.1:454490-457757 GCF_000277835.1 Geospiza fortis | reverse complement strand
TCTCCCTGTGTGTGGGGAAATGAGGGATGCGGGCCAAGGGTAAAGCAGGAGGGGTGCGGTGGAGCACGGGGGGTTGCAGGGTGTGTGCAGGGGTGTAGCAGAGACGTGTTTATTCCTCAATCAGAGCATGACTAGAACCGCGGCTAATGCATTGATTATTCCAAAGATAAATTAGCGAACTCCTCCTGTCACTCTCCATTAGCTGTATTGCTACTTTCCTGTTCGTTTGTAACTCATAACGTTCTACAGAGGGAAGAGATTCCGGATCAAAATCCTGTGCATTGTAGAGCAGTGATGTTGCCTGCGCTCCCGCTGGATTTTGGGAATTCGTCTGCCTTAGCCACAGTATCTGGTTTATAAAGATCTGTGCTGGAACTTGTCTCTTTAAACCACTTTGGAATTGAGTTTGCCCTGGACTGTTTTGATGTGTATAAAGTCCAGTTTACTGCATAAGATCTCACAGAGCTGTTTTTTTTTCAGAACTGTCGTGGCACGGGAGAGTGAGTAAATAATAAACTGGCTCAGATTAAAGGTTCCTGTGATGCAGTGTCTTGGTTCAGCTGTGATAAATAAGCAGTGTTGAGAATAGTGCAAGGCAGAACAGTTGTGTACAGCATTTAAACACTTAAACCTCAATATTATATCTTAATATGGTATTTAATAAATCAATGTGGGGAAAACAGAAGTCTCCCTTTGCTTTTTCTTTATTTTTAATCCTGTGTTCTTCCAATAAAGGCCAGCATTTCAGTTCATAAGTATTGTTATTAATGGATAATTAACTTACTTGACTGATAACAATAAAATGTTATATAACACCACATCTTTATCAGTGCCATTTTCTTTGACTGTCCTTTATAATTTGTACCTTGTGTGAGTGCCTCTCTGATCACTGGTGTTCCCCAAGTTTGATGTCACTTCCTACAACACTCCTGATCTTTTGTTAGCTCAGTATTCAAATTTCAGAATCCAACTTAGCCCCCATTTTTTGGTGAAAGTTCTCATGTTTGCACGCAAGAACATTTACTTTTGGCTTGTTATTTTTATTTTTCTGTGTTGTACATAAGTGAGTACTTCCTGATCCTTAGGTAAACTTAGCCAACTGATCTTGTCAATGGGTATCAGCTACTTTAGTAGATATTTTAGCACAGAAGAGATAGGAGAACTGCTTTTTAAGAGTAGGTTAATGTTAGATACCTCATGTACAGTCGGACTACACTCATAGCTGAATACATATTTCCAAGATTGGGGTTGAAAACTGGAATGAAATTTTGCCTGAAATATCTTAATTGAACTAAGTGAAATATTTTTATTTTCTTTCACACATTGAGGAAAGCTAGGTATGTTAATAAGTGGCTACCTTATTACCCTGAAATATTTGAAATTGTAGGAAATACTTGACAATTGCAGTGGTAAACTTGTGTATATGTATCAACTGCAAGGTGCTCATTATTGTACAATAAAGGCAGCGATTTATACAAGAAGTATGTGATTTTGTTTTTCTTCCCCTTCTCCTTTCTTGCCCTTGTCTTTACAACCACAGACACCATTACCTTTTATCTTGGTCTTTTATAAAGATAAGCTTCATAAATTATATTGATGGAAAATAACCAAACAGTTCTTTCTTCATAAGAAATTGGACCTAATACTGTGAGCATTACACAACAGGAAATATTAATGTTGACGAAAGAATGCTTATCTTTCACTCATACAATTATCCTAAAATGTGACTTGATTGAATTTGCTTCCATATTGTAAATTGTGACAAACTTCTAGATTTTCTGAGGTCGGCTTTCTTAAGAGCTTTTAATCAGCCAATATCAGTGATGGCAAATAGGTATCGCCTCATTCTCCAAAATGTGAAACACAAAAATGTCAACAAAATTGCAGGAGGGCTACAGCTGCTACACTGCGCTAGGCCTGGAGAACACACATGAGCACTGGGTGAATGAATCGTTGCATTCCTGTAGCATGTGGTTCCTGGGGATACACAGGACTGAAAGAAATGCCAGGGTGTCTGCGGGATGCTGGGCAAAGAGGTACCAACACCTGTTTCTACCTTGACACTTTTTCATAGTGTGATTAAAATATTAAACTGCTCTAGGTGGGGGCTGAAAATGAAACACATATTTTTCAGAGATTACACAGCAGTAACTAAGCCTGGATCTAAGGCCTTGTACAATGCGACTGTGGAAATGAGAGTCTGGAGCAAAAATCAATAGGCATGAGGATGCAAGAGGAACACATGCAATTAGCAACAGTAATTGCTAAGTCTTGAGATGTAGCATTTAAAAGGGCTCTTTTACAGCTCTTGGAAAAAACCCTCAGCTGCTTTGACAAGCACAAAAAAAAATTTACCTTGACTATCAGTTCTGTGAATGCCTATTCATGTTGGGACCAGCTTCAGAATTTGCTCTGAAAAGTAGAAAAAAATACAAAAAATGTAGTCATTTGATTCACCAGCAAGAGGATTCCCTTATGTGACCTGTCCTTTCTTACCTGCATCTTTTATTCTTTTTGTCTACTCAGGCTACTGTGCTGAACAAATAACATGGGTCTGAAAAGAAAAAGAGAGAAGTTTTGTTCATCTGCATTGAGACTTCTGCTGTCATTTTGCCATTTTAGATCTCTAAGGCAATATTAAGGTGATGGATGTGAAGAAAAGGCAATGGTAAATGCAGGCATACTTGTAAGCAGCACATCTTTCGGCTTGCAAACACTCAACACTTAAAAGGTATCATTAAGTGGAAGCTGCAGCTACAGAAGGGCAAGGATAGGCCTGTCGGGGAATCAGGCGCTTTTGGCTGCTCGCTGTGAAACCCCGCACTTTCCCCAGTGGGATCACGGCTGAATGAGCTCCTTCGTCCGCTGCACCGCAGGTGTAACCTCAAACTGTCGGAGGTCACCGGGAAAGTGGCGGCTGCTTCTCCCCAGCAGAGATAAGAACTGCTCGGTGGGGCAGGAGGGAGAGCAGCCAAGTGCTTGTTCGGATGTGTCGTGTCCTTACAGGGCGGCAGCTACAACCTTTCTGTAGGTTCTTGTTACTCCTGCGATCCTCATCTGGAGAAACCCGCACAAATAAGGGGCAGGACCTTCCTTAATTTCTGGCCTGCGAAGCGGGAAAAGTAGCCGGACTCCTGCTCGGCGCAGCGGTCAGGGGTGCTGCCTCCTCAGGATCGGGACTGCGATCGGAATCCTGCCGCCGGCAGGGAGTGAGGAACAGTTCGTACACTACCCTCCTTCCGCGGCGGGGCTGGGCTTGTCCCTCCC
>NW_005054602.1:448947-454358 GCF_000277835.1 Geospiza fortis | reverse complement strand
AGTGAGTGGGGGCGGCGGGCACGGCCCCGGCGAGGGAGTTGTGGGCGAAGATGCCTCCCGGAGGCTCTTCCCTAAGCTCCTTCCTTCCGCCGGCTCTGGCACGGAAACTGGGGAGAATCGGGGAAAGCGGATCGCGACGCCCACGCGCGCCGTCCCTCTCTAGTCGGCCAAGTTTTCAGATCCCCGCTGCTCCCTGTGTGGTTTTCTCCCCCCCTGCAGAGCCCTCTTGTGATAAACTCGCTCTCTGGTTGTTCTCTGGGATAATTTCAGGACCGGATCGCTGGGACACGGATGTCGTCATTCTGATTTAACATTAATAATGAGCTTCATAGCTCACTCCTGAAGTGTAGTTCTCTCGTGCTTTGTCAAACCCTTGTCTTGACTAGAATGCTTGCTTTACTTTTTTAGCTATAACTTGCCTTTTTTTTCTTTTTTTAGTTATAACTTGGCTTGTTTGTGTTAGTTATAGCTAAAAATTTCTTAGTTATACTTTCAATTTAGTTACATTTTTATTAATTTATTAATTTCTTAGTTATACTTTCAATTTACTTTCTTATCTCTTGACCTAATCTAGAAAATAGCAAAGGGGTGCATGCGAGGTCTTGTTTACTGCCAGTTAGCAAAGACACTTTTCATGTGAATTATTTTTAAAGTCATACTGTTCTCTTTGTGTTCTTTGGACAGTGTTAATGTGCCGAGGGAAGGCCGTGCGGGATTTTAAAGGTCCGGATTGTCGCTTTGTAAATTTTAAGAAGGGAGAAGCAGTGTATGTATATTATAAACTAATAGGAGAATCCACTGAGCTTTGGGCTGGAAGCGTAAGTACTGTAGAGCATTTTTTCTGTTTGCTCTCCTTGGTAATCTGTTTTCATTCGTTTTGCCTTGTAAGAGAATGCTTGGCGTTTTGAACATGGCTAAATAACAGAGAGAATGCTGCTTTTTCATGAGGCCGGTGGGAAATAGGATGAGGTTTGATCAAACCTGAGTGCTGTGAAAAATGGGCAACTCTAATGTGTTTAAAAACTGTTAGAAAACTGCCTTTGTGTTGAAAACTTCCTATTGCAGCACTGTCAGTGGTGGTGGCTACAGGGCCACCTGGAAGCTAAGCCTCCCTTCCCATTTAGGGAGGCTTAAGCCTGTGCTTGTGTTTTCCCGTGACATGGTCCCATCCTGCACTCTGTAATCCTGCTAAAAATCACTGCATGTGCATGATTTAATTGTTCTTCTCATCCTAATATTCATCTGCCTTCTTCCCCTTTTTATCTAAGCTGCATACAGAGTTGGAGGAAAAATAAGTAGTAAAACTAGAAAGGATTAGGGTAAATTTGATTTCTAAAAGGTCTGTCTCTCTTAGCTCTGCTGTAGCTTGCAGAGTAGTGGCCTTGTCCGAGTCATCATCCTTGGACAATCTTGAGAGGCTTCTGCTAATGGGGAGGGAACATCCCCATACTTGCAGTTACTTCATAGAAAGCTCATCTCGACTTTCATAAGCACCTTATTTACCTGGCAGAGGCAGAACTGAGATACCATGGAGGAAGAACAGTTTCTCTGGGCTTCTCTTGAAAGTGTTGGCAATCCAGAAGTTGCTTAGACCTAGTCCCTGTGCTTCCTCCTCATGTTTCCCATACATCCTTTTTAGTGTCTAAATTGTTTACTTCAGCCTCTGTTCTTAGTCTAGTTTTCTACAAAGGATAAACAGTTTTGACAGTGGTCTTGGGTGCTTGAAACCACACCTGGGTGTTGACTGTGGGGCCAGTGGTTTAGTGAAAATCAGGATGTATCTGTACCCACTTCGGGCTGGGCATGGACAGCCAAGCTCTCAGTAGGAGCTGAATCCAATTAGAACGATACAGAAGTGAACAGAAAAACTGCAGCACGTGGTCAAAGAGTTAATAATTTCATCATGCTGGTAATTCCCTTCTGACATGTACTGTACCATAAATAATCTGGGTAATTAGTTGGTACAGGTTTCCAGGGCTGCCAGTTCTTGAGATGCAGAGTAGCAGCATGGGGCCAATTTTGCATCCTCTAACAAGGCATAATGTAAGCTGCAAGATCAGACAGCAGGTTAAGGTAATTGCTGAGTTAATATTCAGTTTAATTATTCACTGATGGGCAGCTCATGCAACAGTTAGGTGTGTCTCCAAGTTAAAAGGATGTTTGCTTTGAGTTTAAAGTAAAAGCTGCAGTTGGCAGGTTGCAAAGAATTGCCAAGCTCCATTTTATTTGTTGTCATTTTTCAACTGTGTTACACGATTTTCTGTGCTCCTTTTAGGGCAGTGCTGCCAGACTGATTCCTTTTGGTTGGTGGCTATAACCTTTATTTCTTTTATCCCTCTTGGATTGACTGCTGCTGCATTAATCATAACACTGCAACAACCAGCATGGAAGCACTGCAGTGTGGTCAGAGGTGCCTGCCTTTCCATTTTAAGTAGGGCACTGGCACAGCTGCCCCTGACTCACATATAGCACTGGGGTCTCTCCTGTATCGTGACTTTCTGTGTCAGATTTGGCTGGGCAGCCTGATTTTTCATGCCAGGTTTGGCTGGGCAGCTTGATTTATGCAGGCCAGCCATGCCTGCTGTGTGAAGTCTTGGAGCCAGAGGGAAGCCGCTGCTTGCTAATTAAAAGCAGGCTACCCAGTGAGGTCTGCCATCAAAAGAATTCCAATGCCATGGAAGGCATGCTTCCTTCTGCCATGGCCCTTTTGGGATCTCATTGCATGACTTCATGTGGGCATTGTGTGCATTATTTGATCCCATCCATGTACCATGCTGCCTTTTTCCATTCCCCAAAGTTTTTTTGGGAGAGGATTTATTAAGGCAGAATAGAAGCTATGAAATCAAGGGCTAACTGGAGTTCTGATTGTCAGTTGTGAGCAGAGGTCAGGGGAATATGTGTATGAGAAGTTTCAACTAATGCAACCTGGGGTTTATTTCAAACAAGTTGTAAATACAGATTCTAATTCCAAAATCAATTGGAAGGAGCCGTGAGAAATACAGTAGTATTTCTGACCTGAAGGGAAATGATCTGATAAGAAAAGGAGTCTTTCACCAAGGCTGAAAAATCTATAGCAGTTGGGACTAGGCTTTATTTGCCTTTGCTTTTCTAATTCACTCCACCCTTTTCAAGCCATTGTTGATTTTTTTTTTCCTTGTGCCAGCAAACATGTTGTATTTTGACAAAATACCTCCTTTATTTTGTGATGCCACTCTTGAATACTAAATTGGTTACAGAGCACACACTATGTTCACTGGATATTTTGCATGTGAAAAAATTCTGGAACTCGGCTGTAATATGTATACTGTGCATTATATAGCCTGTAGTTTTTAGCAGAGCTCTCTAAACCTCAATAGTAAAGCAAAGCCAAATGCTTGGAAAATACTCTATGACCATTGTTTAATGGTCATTTTATGTTACCAATTTCATTAATACATCAGTTGCAGGAAAATGCTTGATTTTTTCCCACAAAGCCAAGAGATAGAGCATATCAGGTGCTCTTGTCCTCTGCACAGTGTCCTGCTGTAAATCAGTCTCCTCTTCAGTATCAATCTTGTGTGGCTTACACCATCAAGTTGTTGTATAGACTCCTGTGCATTTTTCCTGTATTCTGCCCTCACTTTAGCAGGGTCCAAAACTCCAGAAGTACTTCAGATCATTCAAAGTAAAACCTGCTGCTTTTTCACAAAACATTTTGTCAAAGACACTTTAAGGTTGTTATTTTATCTTATGGCAAAGGGATGAACTTAATACTTTTGATTCAAGGTTGAAAAAACCATTTCTGGCCTCATATTACAAGAAATGGACTTAACTGCAGATTGTGGCTTCTTTGTGTTGTTTTTTGTTTTGTTTTTGTTTGTTTGTTTTCAAACCTTTTATATAGGTTAGTAGAAAAGAAGACAGGATGGATAAAATTATGTAAAACAGGAAGACAATATTTCTGGAGAACTCAGAGGGTCAGAGCAATACTGTGTTTTCTTAACACTGCCAATGCTCAGCAGGTGCAAACCAGCTCTTCTTTGCCCTATGTTCTGAAGTTTTAGTTACCTGTGCTTTTGGGATGTGGGCTTTAAAATTAAAAAGATTTGAACATCATCTTCCCCAGCTGTCTATTTTCTGATTGATGATGTGAGAGTGTCGCTTCTTGGTCAGTGAATCTGCAGCAGCTGCCTGTGACGTGGGCACCAGGGGGGCCAGATGCTGTACACACAGCCACGTGTTTTGTCCATGCACAACTTTTTAGCTGGGAAGAGAGTGGTTATTTCTCCCTTATACACTTGGCATTGGAAGTGCCTTTCCTCTGTCATGTCTGTAGAGAATGAATGTTTCTTTTATTTGCACAATGAGGCATTTTTTCCCCTTACAAGAGAGGACTTGTAAGGAGAGAAGCAGATGAAATTTTGGGCAGGCAGATCCCATATGGCTTATAAACCACAGAAGTGGCAAACTGGGTCGCTACAGAGGATGTGAATGGTCAGCAGCTTAGATTGCAATAAAGGAGTTTCAGATTGTGATCCCTGATTATAATGGTTGTTACAGAGATTAGTCTGTAAGGAGGCTTTGAAGCTCTAACTTTTGTTTTCAGTACGATCATTAAAAACCGGAGTTGAAGTTTAGAGAGAGAAATAAGCCAATTTACAGTTAAACTCTAGTGTACTACACAAAGACAAGCTTTTGATGTGACTTGTCTAAATGAATTTCCCATTCCCATTGGTAATTCCCAATAGTAAACATAATTCCCAATAATAATCATGCATACATGATCTGTTTTCAGTAAGAGAGCAATATGTGTTTACAAAAGGTGGGGAGGGAACAGTGTAGGGTTTCTTAATACATGTGTAACTAACTTCAGAGATATCAACTATGCAAGGTAAGATCTGAATGAGTAGTAGTTTAAAAAGGAAGTCCTGTAATGTATCAGTGTGTACTTCAGTTGCATATCAAAAGAAACACCTCCAAAAATTATTAGGACATATTATTTAATAGATACTAATTTCTTCTTTTTTTTTCTTTTTTTAATACCACTTTATTTTTTTTTTCTCAGATATTTTGATTGTCTAGGAACTTTGTACCTTTCTAGGTGTTTCCACCAGACTCTAATTACCTCAATTATCTAATCAGTGTAGTGATTGCGTGCTATTAATATTGGCTTCTTGACAGCCATTCTCAGAACTCTTAAGTGTGAGCATTACTCTGTGTAGATCATATCTGGTGAGTGATAAAAGAGATTCTTGTCTTCCACTGTTTGCCTTGCCTTAGCACATTGAAAATCACCATTCTGTGACTGATTTTTTTGCTTGTGTCAGGCACTGAAGAGAAACAATGCATTCACAGAGGAGTGGGGGTATATTTTCCACACAGGTTTTAAAATTATTAATTCTGCATTTTAAAATGATGAAATTTTGCATTTC
>NW_005054602.1:441040-448937 GCF_000277835.1 Geospiza fortis | reverse complement strand
TCCCTACAATCTGCTTTAAGATTTTTTTTCCATAAGTTACAAGGTGAGCGTATTTTGGGCTATAATATTGTGCGTGGATGTAAATCTTATTAGTCAAAGATCCTCTTCTGCTTGGTACTTGAGAAAATCCTTGAGGTGTGTGTGGTGCTTCTGGTGCCTGCACAATAGTAGTTAAAGCAATTGAGTCAGAAGGCCTGGGATTTATTCCCAACTCTTCTAATAATTTGTTATAAGTCAGGCTTTAAAACATGAACGGTGAAACTTAAACCAGCTTCACAAGGCTGTTGTGAAATGTAAAACCTCAGTGAAAACTCTGGTGTAAACAAAGCATCATTGGTCTTCTTTTATTCACTGCGTTAAACTTCATTTAGAATACTTGAGAGTCAGTTCAACATATTTGCTACTGGTGTCTGCAATTTTTTACATAGTCATGTCATTTCTAAACCTTCCTTACTGTTTTTCATTCGTGTTTGTTCTTTTGCAGGTTGGAAGCGATTTTGGATATTTTCCAAAGGATTTACTTGAAATAAATCATAACTATTCCAATGAGGAGCTAGAATTACCAACAGATGTAAGTCTTACTTGTTCTGGTTTTTTTCTTCAGTTGGGGTTTTACTGTTTCTTGCCTCGACATTCAGTAAAATTCCCAAGAAAGAAATTGGGAATAATAGTGATTTTTAGTAACTTTTTGTTAGTAAGCAGCTACATACTTGCAGAGGTGCACATGTAGGTATGGAGAGTAGAATATTTTTGCAGCTCTGTATGTGAAAGCATCAGCCCAAAATGTGGGCGTTGACCTTTCTTTTCTCAAATGTTACGGTTTTCTTCTAAAGAAATCTGTTTGGATTGAACTCTATGCATCCTGATAGCTGGCTTGTGCATAGGCCTTCTGGTGTGTAATCAAAATGGCTTCTTTTCCCAAACTTTCAAAGTTTAAAGTACTGTCAGAAGCAAACAAAACTGGGTACACTCAGCCCTTTGATTCTAGAATTGGTCCTGCAACCCTTTCACATATGACTGGCTTTCATGTACTAATAGCAGCAACTCCAGACTTGTGTCAGTAAAGCCTTTTTGAGGCTGTAGCTTTAGGCATGCTTGCAGCACAGAAAGCTGAATGAATCCTGCATCCAAGGTAGCAAGGCAAGGGAGGGTATTCTGTCCCTCTGCTCTGCTCTGATGAGACCCCACCTGCAGTGTTGCATCCAGCTCTGGAGTCCCCAGCACAGGAAGGACATCAGCCTCTTGGAATGAGTCCAGAAGAGGCCACCAAGGTGATTTGAAGGATGGAGCACCTTTCCTATGAGGAAAGGCTGAGAGATGTAGGATTGTTTAGCCTGGAAAAGAGAAGGCTCCAGAGAGACCTAATTGCAGTCTTCCAGTACCTGAAGGGAGCCTACAAGAAAGATGGAGAGGAACTTCTTATAAGAGCATGTAGTGACAGGACTACAAGGGAGAATGGCTTCAAACTGAAGGAGAGCAGGATTAGATTAGATATTAGGAAGAAATTCTTTGGAGGTACTGAAAGAAGTTGCCCAGAGAAGTTGTGGATGCCCCATCCCTGGAAGTGTTCACGGTCAGGATGGATGGGGCTCTGAGCAACCTGGTCTAGTGGAAGATGTCCCTACCCATGGCAGGGGGCTGGACCCTGATGACCTTTAAACCCTTTTCAACCCAAGGCCATTCTATGGTTCTATGAAATTGTGTCTCACCCTGCTTCTATTTATTTTTCAGAAACTGTGTGACAGGGAGCTCCTGCTTGGAGGACTTGGTCCTTTAAGGGGACACCAGTTAACAGAGGTTGTGACACACAAGCTTAGCAACATTTGTGGTCTTCTGTTCACTGACATTCAGCAATAGACTTGTTCTTCATTCAGTACATATGGTGATGAGTATAGTGTAAAACTGCCACCTCCATTGCTGCCTTACTTTGTTCCTGCAAAACCTCTTTATTTAGGTTTTTTTATGAGTCCTTGGGCAAAACCTCCACTGATTTTAAATAGAGCTTTGGTTAAGGAGTCAAGGGGTTAATTCTATGTGATTAACATAATTTACTTTGCTGCTGCATCTCTCTTTAAGTAGGTAAATGTTTTTAGTCTCATTACTGCTATAAAGGAAATAATATTTTTTGATTGCATGTTGTTTTTCATTTCAGGAAACAGACTTTGTTTGCTTTGATGGAGGAAGGGATGACTTTGATAACTATAATGTGGATGAACTTCTGAAGTCATTGCAAGAGACAATAGCAAATGAAGGGGAAACTGAATCGAGTGATCCAGGGACAAAACCAGCTGAAGGAATTGAGAAGGATAAGGAGGCTGAACAGACTGATAGAGGAAAGTCCCTTGGTGCTTTGGAGACAGACAATCTTGAGCGAAGTGATGAAGAAGAAAAGGAAAACCTTGTCTTGACAGACAAAGTTGACAGTTCTCATACAGAAGGAACTGAAAATACTGGGGAAGACTCCAGTGTCAGTAGTCACAAAGAAAACTCTCAGGGAGATCAAATTGCACATGAGCACTTGAAAGGAATGCTACATGGAAAATTAAAAGGGCTAGAAAGTGAAAATACCAAAAACACTAGTATTCCTCAGGGTGAAACCAGCCAACTTGACCAAGAGAATGAAGTCAATGCCTATACACTTTTAAACAGAGAGCTCTCTGTGAACTTAAAAACAAAATTTGGCTCAACTGCTGATGCTGTTGTATCAGATGATGAAGTGACTCGCCTTGTAACATCACTGGAAGATGATTTAAATGAAGATTTGAGCATTAATCCTCACAATGAAGAGGAGGAGCCAGAGTTTGCAGATCAGTCTGCAGAAATCCCTTTGCTGTCTTTTATGGCAGAGGATGAAATTACATCTCCTGTGGATTTAGAAGATGATGGAAACAATGATGTGGAGTCACAAAATCACAAACCCGATGAAGATGCAAAGGGTGCTACAAAGCTAAATAACCAAAGAGACAATGGGGAGGAATGTGATTCAGATGCATTAATTCTTAAGGATGCCTTCAGTAAGAGCAGGAACTCGGGTGGCAGTGTAAGTGTAGACAAGTCTGAATCTAAACAAACAGAAGAGAAACAGGAGGAGGTGATGCTAATTAGTAAAAGAGAAGCACCAGCAACAACTCACCCTGAGGATCTCTCCAAACAACTCCTTGGAAAGGAACCTGTGGGTGCAGGTGATCTGGGTTCAAAAGAAAAGGCCAACAAAACTGAACAGTTGGAAGAGCAGCTCACTGATGGAACAGAGTCACATTCTGCAGTGCTGAAAGGTATAGCTGTGCCTGATCCTCACGCTTTGCCTAGTCCAGGCAGTGCTCTGGAGTCCAAATCATTTCTTAAAAACAAGGAAGATACTTCAGAACCATCTGATGATGATATCAATAAAAGTCCTGAAAGAGTTCCACTTGCTTCAACAGAGAAAAGTGAGAAACAGTTTGAGGACAATACCTCGGAGGAGTCCTTGGAAACTGATTTAAAGTACAAAAGACCATGGGAGAAAACAATGGAGAAGGGAGAAGCTGAGAACATGCCTCCAGTTGATGTTTCAGCCAAACCAGTGGAAGAAGTAAAAAATGCATCTCAAGATGACCTAGGAGATATTGACCTCTTGAGACACAAAGTGGAGCATGACATGCCTGTTGTGGAAAAACAACTTCTCAAACATGAAGAAGATTTAAAACAAGTAGGGAAAATTGATCATGAAAATAAAAATCCTGCCTCTTCTAACAAAGAACTGGAAATAAAAAAGAGAAAGCTGAAAGAAACCCCTGCAGAGGAAGGAGACCCAAGCTATAGTGGAGCTGTTGAGCAACCTAGGCCATGGGAAAATGAAACTGAGTATTCAGAGGCAGATGTGAATGAAAAACTTTCAAGAAATCCTGGCAAGATGCCAGTATTTAAAGAAAGCACTGAGAAAAGTTCCCCTGAAGAAAAATCAGAAAGTGCCACGCAGAACACTAATACAGATAATCTTACTCGTCAAGGAACTGCTCATCCTGAGGGTGCAGGATCAGACAGAAATCTTGGCAAAGATTTGGCTAAGGAAACAACACAAAGAGCAGAATTGCAATCTGAAGAGCCACATGCTGAAGATGACCCTGACCTGAAACAAGTGGATGATGAGCTACTGGAAGATGAGAATGCAGCAAGTGCCAAGTTGTCACAAGCAAGGGCTGCAAATGCCCACGGTAATACACTAGGTGGTGAAAATACAAATCCTGAATTAGAAGGACTCAGTGAAGCTGTTTCAGGAACCCCAAATCCTACTTACAAAACAGGAGAGGAAACAAACTCATTCCCTAAGGAGGATAAAACAATCAGCATGCAAAATGCAAGTGTGATTTGGAACAAAGAAGTTGACATATCAGTAAGAAAAGATGCTAAATTGGATGAGATGCAACATGTCATGGAAGCTGATGAGGAGTCTTCTGAACCTGAGGAACTGTCAGCTGTGGACGAACATAATTTCCAATCTCCTCACACAGAAGAGAGCAATGACCTTGACCAAAGGAAAGATCGTCTCCCAGAGGGCATTTCACAGAAAGACTCAAAGGAGGTGCAAAATTTAGGGCAAACAAGAAATGACCACCAGCAATCTGCATCTGTCCCCAGCCCTGCAGACAGCTCAGAAGCCACCAGTGACATGGTAAGAGACTTCAGTGAGTCTGTGAAGCGGCTCTCAATAATGAGAGAGTTCCTGGATGAAAAGCGCGTGATGCGCCTACAGAAGTACCTTGGGCTCCAACACGTGGTAAGGGTTGAAGCCATGTTCCATGACATGATGGTGGAGATGGAGCTTGCTCGTAAGTCGAGCCAGAATAACGAAGATACAGAGAAAGCTCTGGATGAGATACTGGAGTTTTCAGAATCGAGCATTATGGATGTTGTAGGAAAAGTTCTGGATTCCAGGGTAGCAGAAAATAAGGAGGAGGTGGTGAAGGAGATGGATTTGTATGATGAAGAGAGTGCACTGATGGATGATATTCAAGAGTTAACATATTCATTAAGAAGTAAATATTCATCTGCTGGTGAGAGTGTCCCACTTGCTTCTCCTCCAGAACAGGAAGATGACCAGCTGCACATTCAAGGTAGGATGTTAAACCAGTTAATAAATAGATGAAATGGAAGTAAAACCCTGTCTCAAGAAACACTAACACAGAGAAACTTTAAGAAGAGGGTGAGCGAGTAGAATCTAAAGAGGTCTTGTGCAATAACCTGGGATTTTGCTTATTTTTAATGCGTATTTTTAGCATTGTGATGAGAGTGGCTCAGGGACAAATCCTAAGGGAAGATATTGAGTTCAGCCCACCTGTTCTTATGGACCGAGTTCTGTGTAAGATAAGTGAGATGCACGCATGGATATGGTCGTAAGGAGCCAGTCAGGACAACTCTGTACCTCCTTAAGAAACAGGGATTCACATATACTAATCTGCAGATTTTTCTGGAGGGCTTTTTTTTCCCCTTAACTAATTATCACTTGATTGTGAGAGATCTGGTGATTTAATGCAAAGTTTAGGTACTAAATCCAGGCACCTAAAGTCTCGTATGTCCTTATAATTGTATTTTTGCCCACATTCATAAAAGAGTGCATAAGTAGCAATAACAAACAAACAGATCTTTTGATTGGGCAAGAACCAGAGGTAGAGTCTTTTGCAAACTTACTGGGTTTTCTATTAGTGTGCAAGATGTTAAGATACGCTTTTAGTCAGGCTCCTCTTACAGTAGTACATGTTAAGTATGCAATTTTTGATAAGGTCACGAATGATGCAAATATTTCACCTTGCAGTGTTTCACTGCAAGGTCAGTGGTTGATATCTTGCATGAATTTCATACAGACATTTAATTAGATGTTACTGAAAGTTGGTTGAGAATATACTGGAAGCAATACACAAGCTGAAATATTTAAAAAGTGTCAAGAAAGCTTGGTTACATGCAGCATTTCACTGAAGGTAGCTGTGAGTAAGTAATACACATTAGCTCAGTGCTTAATTCATATCTCCTTGTCTGTCACAGATGGTGCAAAAGAGGCTGAATATGATAGTGTTTCCACCAGAAACCCAAATACCATTGATGAGGGCAATCGGGAATTTCCGCAGCTCATTGAAGAGAAGAGGCCAGAGCAGCCTATTGAGGAGGAGGAGGAGGGGGCTGTCAATGTTCCACCTGAGCATGAAGAGGCCAACTTCTCAGATAATGGAGAAGCTGAAGAAGGGTATGATAGTGAAAGAGGATCACTCCTGGAAGATACTTCCTTTGGGTCAGTTGATTCAGGAAAGAGAGCCAGCGAACACATTGCTGAAGGTAACCATTTGGGATTGGCTTATTTTGTTCTTTTGCTCTTGAAGACATGCATGGTTTAAAGGATTTTTAGGCAAATGGCAGGAGTTTTCATTGATACTTTCATTTTATGTTGCTGTAATCCTCATGGCTTTCCCTGATTGGTGACAGTCCCTCTAGTGGCAGTACTGTATTGCTGTACAATATTATGTACAATTGCTGTACAGATTTAGCACAGCAGTTTTTCTACTATGATTTGCAATGTAGGAAAAAGGAAAGTGCTCTTGTGAGTGTCAGAGTTAGAGCTCTTTGGACTGTGTCTCAGGATGACTGGCTTGTGGACTGTGTCTCAGGATGGTAGTGGAGAAAGAGCAGAAATCCCTGGAAACACACCATCAGCCCAGGTTTCATCCTCTTTTGCAGGGATTGACAGCCTAAAGGTCACTTTCTATAGACAGGACAGCCCACAGAATAGCGTGCCCTCTTTTTTAGCCCATGTCTCTGGGCCATACTACTTTCCAGGAAAGGTGGTGTGTAGCTTCCCCCTCAGGCAGCTCAATGATTTCTCTGTGTGTTAGAGTAGGAGAAATGTTTGGCTCCCTCTGGCTGAGGCCTTATCCCTCTGGAGCTAGAGTGCTGTCTCATCATTATGCCAAGGAGGGATCCTGTTACTGTCATCTTTCCTGGCTCTGTTTTGGTATGAAACAATCTTTGACTGTATTCTCAGTGCTACTCTCAGTTTGCTGTTCTGCCTTCACTTCTGATTATGCTTAATAATTCTCTCCACTGAACATTTAGGAAAAATCCAGGCACATCTTCTTTAGCTTTTGTACATTGCTGAGGTGCTGTACCATCTCCAGGGCCAAGTGCTTTTGATCAGCTTCTAAAATCTGAAGGAAGCTCTAGGTTGAATGCCAAGAAAATTAAGGAATTTTAAATGGCTAGTGGATAACCTACTGGTTAAGCAGTCAGATGTTCAGCTGTATTTTAGACCATTTTCCATTTTTTCCTTAAATGTGGTTAAATGCTGCTTGGCAGGAATTCTTAGGAGGGCTGGTAGAGGTGTTGGGAAGTAACAAGGTGGACGATGGTAGAATGGCTGGTCACAGCTGCTGTTCCGTGGTGTGACAGGAGGCTGGGCAGGTGGCTGTGGAATCTGCTGGCCCAGACATGTGGCAGAAGAAGGAGCAAGAGGAGAGGGCAGTATTCAGGCCAGGGCAGAGCTGGAGATGGCTTAAAGGTTTTGCCATACTTAGAGAGTACTGACAGAGTTCAGGAGTGTTTGACATGGTGTCATTCTAGGGGATGTCCTGTGCAGGGCCAGGAGTTGGACTTGACAGTCCTTTGTGGGTCCCTTCCAACTTAGAATATTCTGTGGTTCTGTGAACCCTGCTGGGAACTAATCGGAAGGATTCGCGGTTAGGAATTTTAAGAGTGCGTGCTGCTCTGATTCACGGCTGGAGGAGCTGGGTGTTGTGCTCTGCCTGAGGCAGGCTCGGCACCGTCACCGCACAGCCGTGTCCTGTCCTGCGGCACCCCTCCTAGCGCCGCCTGTGGAATATCAGCGCACTTCCCAAGGGCTCGCTGCCTCTTTCACCAGTGCTCCGGCGCACCG
>NW_005054602.1:438070-440640 GCF_000277835.1 Geospiza fortis | reverse complement strand
AGGGGGGGCACCCCCGCGGGAGCGGGGCCGGCCGCTGGCGTCAGGGATCGCTGCCGGCCTCCCCGGATGGCGGGGAGAGCTCGCCCCCCGGCCGGGCTCGGCAGGGGCAGATGTGCGTTCTCCTTTCCGTTCCCCCCTCTGCCGGCTGTGGAGAAGGTAGGGAGAGAGAGGGTAAGTAGGAGGAAAAGAAGGGAGAAGGCAGCGGCCTCCGTGTGGCTCGCACAGTTTGTTCCCTGAGTGCCATGCCATGTCCCTGTGAGCCCCTTAACCTGTACCAAGCATTCGCACCTTCCCCAGATGCTCTCTGACCTCCAGATAGGAGACTCACAGCATATGACCCTCTGATAGGGGCAGCAGCTGGGAGAAGATATGAGCCATTTGCGCTGCATTGGTACAGACATCCAGATGTGAAACTGTTTGGGTTTTTTTTTTCTATAGTTTTCCATCCATATAGCTTTATTTGGAAACAGGTCAAATAAGTACCAGTACTATCTAACGCAAATTGTGCACATCAGTGTGTGCTTATTTTGGTGTGGCTCTTCTTTGCCAGTAGACTGTCACTATCAGGTGTCCTGATACTTGAGAGTTTTGCACTGAAATATGAGCACTAGGCTGCTCTGTGGTTTTCTTAATTTTCAGTTTTCGGTTTGCAGAAAAATTGCAAGAAACCTCCAGATAGTTCTCTGGTTTTATGAGGGGAATAAAAGCACCTGTCAGACTGCTTGCTTTATCCCCCTTTTTAATGAAAACACACTCATAGCTGTCACTGCTGTCGGTTTGCAGTTGGTCGCCACGCTGCCTGAGGAAATGCGTCCTGGGCCTGATTTCCATGGACTTCCATGGGAGCCCGTTATTATAACTGCCTTAGTGGGAGTTGTCACACTTGCTATATTTTTCTGGAGAACCTGCCTTTCAGTGAGTATACTTCATGCTTGCACGCCTGCTGATGTTTCACCAGCTGAATGGTCCTTTGTGTGGTTAAACTGTTTCAGCATTACTGAAGTCAAAGCAATATGTAGTCCTTTGTGTTTTACTTTTTCTGTTTAGAACATTGATGGGAGCTAAATGCTGGGCTGAATAGCTAAAGTAAGTTGCAGTACTAAGAAGCATTTTCTATAAGCTGGTAATTGAAGATTGCTCAGTAAGAGGTAATTTTGAAAGCAACATAGAGGAGTATGATGTAAATAAAGAACGCTGTTGAAAGGGTCAGCATATATTTGAAATGAGAAGCCTTCCATGTGCTTAAATGTGTTGTTGGCTATATCCAAAACAAATAGTTAATCCTCTCCACTTCATGTTGTCCAGCTGCTTGCAGGTACTGCATTTAGAAACCTAAAAACATGATATTCTCATTGGAGAGCCTCTTCCATTTGTCCACATTCCTACATGGGTAATTTTCTGTGCAACAAAACGTCTATCACCAATTTTCAACTATAGCAGTGCTTTTCCTTGGGAGCTGGGAGATGAGAATCAAATAGGCAAATTTATTTTACAGCTGTACAGTTTAGTCATGATATCCTCTAGAAATCTGTGGAATGCTTCATATTTGCCTGACAAAAATAAACTAAAAGTGCATCTTTTCTGTAACAATATTGATAGTTTTTTTCCCTTGCTTAGTTTTGGTATCAGTTTGGGTCAGTTTCAAATGCAAAAACCAGTGTTAATAGAAGAGCGTACAAAAGCTTCTGAAAGTCATCTCTTATGGGGTTAATTTTGAAACAAGCACGTGCTTTAGAGGGTACACAACTGGGACGCAAGGGTTTATTTTTTTGTGTGTTTGCAAGGGGTTTTTTTTCCTGCTTGCCAGTTTGTGGTTTGATACAAAATGGCTTAATACAAAATGGCTTCATTTTCTGTGCAAATTATCTGTGGGCAGTTACCGGTGTCCCTTTAGTGAGTGAGTATACAGACCTTTACTAAGGCTCTGAGCAGGGCTTTAGCCTGGGAGCTTTTATTAGAAAGCAGCTTAAGCTCGTTTGTAGTGTTACTCAACACTCATTGGCAGTGATAGATGTGTTTTCCATATGCTGCTTTAACCTGCATGGAAGTGGTCACTTTTTTCCATAGGGAATATTAATAACATTTTTCACTTATCACTTTTTATGGCTAATGTTTTTGTTTGTTCTCTTCTGTAGGTGAAGAGTAGAATATATCAAGGTAAGTTTCTTCAGTGTAGTTGATGCTTAGGCACTAGTTTTGAATATTTATACTGTTTCAGAGGACCAAGTATCCATCTTCATCCCTTTCAAAGAGAATGCTCAGTCCAAGGTTACAGTGTAAGCTTGGTCAGTAGATGATACTTAGTTGAATCTGAGGGTTTAAATTTTGCCTTTGATAATGCTTTGATCAGGAGAAACAATGCAATTTGCACCTGTAAAATAAAAGTCAAGGAAAATCTCCACTTTGCTCAACATAAATGTGAACGACTGGTTTATGGGGCAGAATTTGTTCTGGTTTTCTGACCAGAAGTGGGTCTGCCTTTGCTTGCTGTTCGCTCAGAAAGTAGGAGCTGGTTCCTTTTGTTTTTTGGGTTAAGGGGAGCCTGAAACTGGCTGCTGTGCAGTTGCAAA
>NW_005054602.1:413719-438060 GCF_000277835.1 Geospiza fortis | reverse complement strand
CATTCCTGCAGCCAGCACATCACTTTTTACATGAGTTTTTCTCTGGCTTCAGATTTATAAAATTAAGTGTACTGAATAGAAAAAAAAAATTCAAAGTAGGGTGATTGCTGGAATTCATAATTGAATAAAAAATGCAAATTGTTGTCTTCATAGAAAGTCTGTCTCTTCCTCCCTCACATTTTACTTACCGGTCATTTCTCTCTAGTTTCATTGTGGTTATACTGCAGTTTCCTTCTACACAGTTAGCGTAGAATTAATGAGCTGAAAAAAGCCCATCTTAGATCTCTGAGGTGATTTCTGTAGTGCAGGAAGAATATTGGTATTGGTGATGCAGAAATTACTTAGCAGCCTTCCCTAAAACATCAAGGAACATGGATTTAATTCCACCACCCAAATACTCTTCTCTTTGATGCTATATAGAAACTACTAAAAATTAGAAACAATAGTTATTCTTCAAGCGTAATACAGGCCACATTGTTATTAACATCTTTATCCAAAATAGAGGAATGCTAACAGTAACAAAAATGCTTTAAAACATAGCGTAATGCTTTTAAACTCCAAACATAGCAAAAACTCCAAACAAACAAAACATAGCAAAAATGCTTTTAAACTCCTAACTTATGTTTGGAGTCCCAAGGATAAAAACGTATTGTGCTCTCTTAATGACAGTAGTAAAATTGGGAGGCCAAGCTAATGCAGGGATTGCTGCTTCCCTTAAACTACTGAGAGCTATCTTGAACCTTGGCAGCCACTTGCTGTCTCTCTTTTCCCAGAGTGGGAAAGGCCTGGAATTCACTCTCCCAGGAGCCCTCGTGTGGGAGGGAAAGGAGGAGTAGCAGTTGCCATTGCACTCTGTGGGATGCAGTTGGAACAACCAGTACTCCTTGTTGTGCTGCAGTTTGTTGTGAAGCAAATGGTGCTTGAGGCAGTCAGATCCAGATCAAGGTGGCTTAGGACTGGAAAAACAACAACAACTGGGAGTTTTTTAAATAACTTGCAATAAAATAATTGAAGTATGTTAGTGATTTTCATTTAATCCTAAGAGTTGGTTGGTGGCTTGTTTAGGGTGAAAAGCTAATGCATGCCTGAAGGCTGCTGCTTGGTCACAGCCCTTTTGAGGTCTAAGCAGAGCAGCTCCTTAAGACCTACTGGTGCTGTCTCCCAGCTGTCTCTGTTCTGTTCCCAGTAGATCTTCCAGAGCTTTCATCCTCTTACTGTTGCTGATGAAACATTCAGCTTGAATAGAGCAGAAAGGTGGTTGTTAGGGAAGGTGTGGCATCTCCCTGAGTGTCTGAGACTGCTCTGAGATCCTCACTGTCAACACACCTCAGGTGTGCGTAGCCAGCACCTCACCTTGTTCTGGGTTCTGTGAAGTGGATGCAGGAACTTTGTGCTTTGTGTCAGCTTTACTGTCTTGTTTTCAATTCTAACTTCAAGTGAAAGCTGGAGATGCAGAAAGGGCTAACTGCCAAGGAGTTAATACTCTCCTGATTTATTCTTTAGTTATTACTTGAAAACATTCCTTGAAGTAGTAGTAATGATAGCTGGGTTTTTTCCCCCAGTGTATGAAATATAGTTACTGTAAGCTTTCTTTTTCTTCCTAGTGACTGAAGAACAACTTGCTGAAAAGATTAAAAACCTTCTGCAAGAAAAAACAGAAATCTTAGAAAAGCTGTCAGAATATGATCAAAAGGTATTGCTCTAAGTTGTCCTTTGTTTCTTAATTTTCTATTATTGCTTTAATTACACAGTCAGTGCAACATCTTATAATAAGATATTATGTTGACAGTTTCCTCAGTTGTATGTGGTTGTTTGTGTTTAGATAAAGGAAGCGAAGGAATCTGTGAAAGTGACCCAAGAACAAAAAGACATTCTCTCAGATGAAACTGCAGGGCTTAAGGTAAGAGAAAGTTAACTGTCTCTGTACTGAAAGCAGCAATACAAATAAAAATAGTTTGCTGTAGGTTGGTCTTTTACACCTTTTTTTTTTTAAGGACACTGTAAAAGAATTGGAAGAAGCAAATCAGCAGCTAGATAACAAAGTGAAAAATCTGCACACCGTGCTTGAAACAGAGAGAAAAAAGAATGAGAAGAAACAGAAAAAGGTTAGAACAATTACACCTGTGTGTTACATTGTCATTAGCTTGACACGCCCTAAAAGCTGGTCATGACCTGATGGGTTAGGTAGAGGTAGAACAAACAAGGTGACCCACCTACAAAATGAGAGATTAAATGAAATTTTAGGTTTATCCCAAGATCAAAGGATTAGTCTGATGATTTATTTTGTTTGGGGGTTTTTTTGGGGGTTTTGTAGGTTTGGTGGGGTTTTTTTTAAGATCTTGATGGACTTGTGTGGTTATGTGCTTTCACACACAAACAGATTCATTCAAGTC
This sequence comes from Geospiza fortis, assembly GCF_000277835.1. NCBI lineage: Eukaryota > Metazoa > Chordata > Aves > Passeriformes > Thraupidae > Geospiza > Geospiza fortis. The sequence continues at coordinate 435,667 of NW_005054602.1, read as the reverse complement.
ATGGGCTAGTCTAATACTTCCTAACTGGCCAGGAAGTTCCTTGGCAATATAAGCTGATGGCTTCGATTTGGGAAGAGACATTTTCTTGCACTCAGAGCAGCATTTAGTTCTACAGTAAGTGTGAAGATCTCTGAACTGTCTCTCTTTCTTGTTGTCCAGAGCTATTTTCTCTTTCTTCATTTTAAAGCCCGACTTCCTGCATCAACAAGCTCTTTGGCCTTGTTTTGGTCAAAGGTTGCTGCTAATGATAGCAGTTGCTCTCGTTGTGGACTGCACAGGTGTACAGGGAACTTCCTGGCCACAGACAGGCAGAGTCAGGGGAAGAAGTTCATTTGAATTTGCTGAGTGTTTCTGTTCCTTACCTTGTCGATAAGGTAGTGCTATGTTGCTGCTAGCAAATGGATGCTTGAAATGGAAGTTTGTTCGTGTTTTGGCTTTGCTTTTATGCTTCCAGAAGACATAGGTTAAATCATTACTCAGGCTGAGGTTTGTGCCAGGATAACACTAAATCACTGCTCATCTTTTTCTTAGCTCTCTGAAACTCAGAAGTCCTTGGAGAAACTTCAGGAAGCTATCACTATGCATTCTGCAGAGCTTTCAGAGGTAAAGAATTATTTACACTCCCTCAAGAGTCACAAGTTTTTGTACCAGCAAAAGAAAATGCTGGCTTGGCAGATTGCAGGTTGTTTGTGCATATGTACCTTTTTCTTTTCCATTTAACCAGGTTTTTTGTAGCTTTTGCTCCACTATAGTTTGACTTTGTCTTCTTGTTCCTTTTTGTTTTGTGTGTAGGTGCAGATAGCTCTTAATGAAGCTAAACTGAGTGAAGAAAAGGTGAAATCTGAGCTTCATCACATGCAGGAAGAGAATGCTAGACTGAAAAAGAGCAAGGAGCAGGTAAGTTATGCCCAGGCCAGGCAACCTTGTCTTTCAAACAAAATATCTGGCTTTTATTCCTAGTTTTTTGAGTGTAGCCTCAACAGGTCTCTGTTTTCTTAACATGGCAGAATTCCATGTTTTCTGTTGCCGTGATAAAATTCAAATGCTTTGTGCCTGCTTGCACAGGCTGTTTGTGCAGCTGAGCCACATCTCTGGTATGAAGGCTTTGCCAGTTCCCCTGATGCAGTTTTTGTCAGCAAAGTCACAGAAAGTCTGTGCTGAGGTGGTTATCAAGGCATGACGGAAATATTGCCACCTGGGATCCAGGCTCGAGGGGATAATGGTGAAGAATTGCCAGAAAATGTGACACTGTTCACAGGGGTCCCAGGATGAGGGAAGAGATGAGGATCTGACTCCATGTTTCAGAAGGCTTGATTTATTATTTTATGGTATATATTACATTAAAACTATACTAAAAGAATAGAAGAAAGGATTTAATCAGAAGGCTAGCTAAGAATAGAATAGCAAAGAATGATAACAAAGGTTTGTGGCTCCGTTCTCTGTCTGAGCCAGCTGGGCGGTGATTGGCCATTAATTACAAACATCCAACATGGGCCAATCACAGATCCACCTGTTGCATTCCACAGCAGCAGATAATCAATGTTTACATTTTGTTCCTCAGGCCTCTCAGCTTCTCAGGAGGAAAAATCCTAAGGAAATGATTTTTCATAATAGATGTCTGCGACAAGAAAGTATTTCAGAAAGCAAAGATAATGGGGAGGAGTTTTAGCCCTGGAATGTCAGGACAGTTCTTTACAAATGATTGTGAATATCTGTTCTCTTTCTTCATTTGTGAAGTATGTGGCTTTTTAAGGAATGTGTTTCGATTACCTCTGGACTGCAATTAATTTCCTCATATTTTGAGGTGTGTGAGCAGTTTGATGTTGGGGTGTTAGCTGAGAAAATGTCAAATTTGTAAAGCTACCTAATAATAAACTGCAGAAAGATTCCCGGCATCCAGTTCTGCCAGTGGAACAGCAATGAGCCTGATAATTGAAGTTTACCCTTTATCTGTGATAAAGGGTAAACCCATGGTGATCAGTTATCACCAGAGCTGGTAGTAAAGTAGACTTTAATTGCATACACCATGCACTAAAAATACAGCAAATAATCATCTTGCCTTGGTGCTTCATACAGCTGCTAAAGGAAGCTGAAGGTTGGAATGAGAGGCATTCTGAGCTCCATGAGCAGATTCAACTGTATCAGAAATCTCAGAAGGACATAGAAGAGACACTTGCCTACAAAGAAAATGAAATTGAAGTAGGTTCTCTATAATCAGCTTGCTTTCAGTATTATGCATCATAAAATACTCTGTCATACTTCACAAAATGCAGGGTAATTGAACCTTTGATTACTTTACTAGGTTTTAACCAATTGCATTATGCAGCTGAAGCAGTTGGACATGGATTCAGAGGCCAAGAAGGATGACAGAGGGCATGAGTGGGGCCCAGAGGATGATCTGGCCAATGGAGAGTTGCCAGGTACGGTTATCCCACCTGAGGATTGTGTGGTGCTGTGCTCATGGCATATTAGAGGGGGAACAAGAGGGATCCATGCATATAGAGGTGCCAGCTTGAATCCTCAAACACAAAATATCCCTCACTGAAGGGAGGAACTGGCTACAAGGTCAATAATTGCTTTTAAATTACCTTTTAGGTAATCCATGAGTGTAGTGACACAGTTGTAAAGACTCTGTATAAAGGTTGGTAATTAAGAGCATTCCTAAAGCTGAGAGTCTCAGTTTTGTGGTTCTGGTACATTTATTTTTGAGATAAATTTTTTATGAGCTTTCTGCTTGCCTCCAGATAAATAACTAATTTAAGTAATCACATTTTTTAAATCTGAAAGACCAAAATAGATGTTTTCAAAGCTATTGAGGCAGTTTGTTATTTGTGATGTTGCACATGTATTTGCTGCATCTCTAGTATTGAAATCCTTTTTTGTTCTTTTTTATTTTTCCTTTGGTCCTTTTTTCTACTTAAAGTGTATGTGGGTTGGAAATTCCCACTTCTTGATTTTTGGTTTTTTTTTTTTCTTTTGACCATATGAGGATGTAGGGGTTGAAGTGTAGAGAGTGTTACTTTTAACTGTTGTTCACAGACTTGTTCATGATGAAAAAACAGGGAAACCAAAGATCTTTTCCTCTTCTAGATAGTGAGAGTGAGAAGATGAGGACTCAGATTAAGCAGATGATGGATGTCTCCAGGGTATGTTGCACAAGTATCTAATTATTGCAGTCACATTACTGCTATTCCTATGATCATAAATTCTCTGTTCCTGTTTTCAGGTCAAAACAATGTTATCCATAGTTGAAGAGGACAGAAATCTTCTGCAGTCCAAACTGAATGATGAAGTAACAGCAAGGCATGAGCTGGAAGGTAGGTTTAGCAAAATAACCGCTTAGGATGAAGTGCTGTTGGTGGCTTAAAAAGAAACAGAGCATGTAAATGGCCATTATAGTTCTCACTGCAACTGCTTCTCCAACAGAGAAGATAAAAACATTGGAACACGATTCCTCTTCACTGCATACAGCCAAAACTCAACTGGAAAATGAATGCAAAACTCTTCGGCAGAAAGTGGAGATACTTGGTGAACTGTACCAGCAGAAGGAGATGGCACTCCAGAAGTAAGCCTTTCCTTACTCTCTCTGTTGTATACTGGGCATTGCCCAAATGCTGTTCGCTCAGAAGGCTCAAAGAACTTGGAAGTTGTGGTTGGAATGAGTGATGGCAACTCTTTTAATAAAGCTGAAGCTGGCATTCTTTCTTTAATTTTGCCACCATTCCAGAGATTCTAAAAAGACTGTCAGTGTGCACACAACATATTGCCTTCTACTTTTAAACTTCTGGAGATGGTGGGTGGGTGGCCAAGCAAATTCTGTGGTTGCTCTGTTACATCATCCAGAAGTGTCAAGGAGAGCATAGGGGCCATTAAGATTCAGTGAGTCTAATTCTCATAATGCAGAAACTTCAGTATTTCAGCCTTGTGAGCTTCTTGCATTCTCAAAGGGCTAAATGAAGGCTGAATTGGTGATGGCAGTCGGGAGGAATGAATTGCCAGTGGTAAGGATCTGCTCTGTATGTGTTCATTCCTCATTTATTTATTTACTTACTGAAATGTCTGTAATACCGTCTCAGTTTTGTGGGGAAAATTTGAAAATAGGATTCAGGGACATTCTCAGCTAAATTCTGTAGAAAAACTGAAATTATGATGGAGAAGCAGTTGAAGTTCGTATGGTTTAAGTGTGTGGGCTGGGGGAAGCACAGGGTGGGAAATGGGGCTGTAGTGAAACTGCCTGACCTTGTAACTTCCATGGATCTATATGTAATAAACTTAGAATGGAGAGGTGGAGGGTAACCCATCTTTCAGGGAAAACTTCATCTTGACCTCTGTGAAGAATTTCTGTTCTTTCCAAAACATACAGGAGACTGTTACAGTGCCTGTTAGTGCTTCTTTATTAGAATGCTTCTTGCAATCTCACAGTTTTTTTCTGGAAAACTGCTTTGACTTTTAGCCAAGGAAATGGATTATGTTGAACTGGCTGTTAACAATAATTAACTTGCTATTAATTAAGTGTTTCCAGTTTTGTGGGGTAGCTCTTGTAAGTTAGGAACACACTATAGACTTCTTAAATACTTCCAGAAAAGTATCAAAAATCAAAAAAATTATGAACCATGAGGTTATAAAAAGACTCTGGAAATTGGTTGTGCAGTGAATTGGTATGGAGAATACTTGGGAAAAGCTTCCCACATGGTTAATAACTATTGAATGTGTTTGTCGCCTGGGCCCTAAATTTGCCCCTTCTCACCACACATCCATTTCTTCATTTCCCGTGGTTGGTGTCAGTCCAGTGGATTTCCTTATTTGTTCCTTTGTAAATCTGGATTGCAATCTGTGGCATTGCTAGGAAAACTACAGGATCTGAAGGGATGAACTGTCTGCAGTTGATAGATTCTGACAGATCTTCAGAAGCTGACAAACCTTTCTAGTCAACTCTGTAATTTTAAGGTTTTATACACAAAGGGTTTGTCTGTTGGTTTCAAAAGACAGGATTTCTGTCTCTCTTTCTAAAAAAATGTCTTTTTTGTCTCTGTGATTTCATACATTATTGTAGATTTTGATATTACTGTCGTTGGCAGGATTTTGAGTTGTAATAGATGGAGAATGCTGGACTATATGGTGCATTTTTTTCCCTATGCAGAAAACTAACCCAGGAAGAGTATGAGCGTCAGGAGAAGGAGCAGAAATTGTGTGCTGCAGATGAAAAAGCCGTGTTGGCCATCGAGGAAGTAAAAGTTTACAAGTAACTTGAATTTCTGAAGATTATGATTTTCCATTTATTTCAGCTACTGAGGAAAATTTATTCAAACATCTTTCCTTCCCCTCTTTTTCCTTTTGTACAGGCAAAGGATCCAAGATATGGAAGAAGAATTGCAAAAAACAGAGCGATCTTACAAAAACCAGGTAAACTTCTTGCTTGCTGGTTGTTGTGCCATCTTTTTCTGCATCATTTCAGTGCTCTGTGGTGAGTTATTGGAAATACTGGTAGTTGGATAAAAACTAAATGGCTTCTTTCCTTCTCAGATTGCTGCTCATGAGAAAAAGGCACATGACAACTGGGTAAGAATGTTTGTCCTTTTCTGATGCCAACAGTTTATATTTGATGTCACATTGGTGCAATTAATGCAGTTGACAAAATTTTCCCTACCAGCTCATTGCCCGCTCTGCTGAGAGAGCTCTGGCTGAAGAGAAAAGAGAAGCAGCCAACCTGAGACAGAAGTAAGTACAGAATAGACCCACTCTATTGCTCTTTGAACATGCTGGGAGTTGTCTCAGGGGGAAGCTCAGAATGTGCAGTGCATTTTTAAGTTACTAATTTTAACTACTGTTAAACTGTTTTGATGGTTAAAATAACGTTTCTTGGTGAAAGCTATAACATTTTACAATGCAGTTTGTCTTGTTACATTATAATAGATACAACTCATATGTGTTGTTTGAATAATAATAAGAGACCTTTATTTTCCAAAATCAGATTAATAGAGGTAAACCAAAAAATCATCATGCTTCAAAGACCAGTCATTGTAAAGCCAACTCCAGGCAGACCTGACCACCAGATCCCACCACGACGAGGTAAATGCTGCTGTTTCTCCCAAAACCTTTGGTCTTGGAGTCAGTACATTATAAAAATATAGGGCTGTGCTAAATTGTAGAAAAGTAAATCAAGTGGTTTTATTTCTTTGGCACAGGGCCATTAAGCAGAGATGGCTCTTCTGGCCCATCACCTGTGAGTGGAGGAAATCCATCCCCCACACAGATGATTGATGTCCCTGCCCGGCCCCTCTCTGCTCCTCGAAGGGAAGGTGCGAGGGGTGAATTTGGTAAGCGGTGAAACTCCCTTTTTTTGACAGTTGCCTCTTAGGCTACAAACCCAGGAACACTAAGGTCAGATATTGGTTTTAGGAATGTTGATATTGATAGCTGCTTTATTAATACACTAATGAGTGGTTGGTGGTAGGGTTTTATTAATAAGAAATAGCTCAGGCTTGTTATTTAGGGTCTCTGGGGTTCTTGTTTCTGTTAAGGTACAATGGTGGATGGCCCCCCTGCCCCACGAAGGCCTCCAGAGCTGCCTGGAAGGATGTGTGTTCCTGGTAAGTTGTGGGGTCTGCATCAAAAAGACAATTTCAAGCCCACCTTCCCTACCCTTAGCATGGTAGGACACTTACTCATGGCTTTCTTTTTAGATATTGGGCCTGCTGTGGCATCTGTAATCAGCAGTGAGCCAAGAACCTCTTCCCCTTCCACAACAATTGATGGAGTGGTGAGTTGAGAACACCTCAGCCTTCAGGAAACCTTTTTAATATGTGACTCACTGTACTTCCTCCTGCTTCTTTAACTGTATCATGTTCTGTCTTGTCTGTATCCTGTCACTACCCTATTTGCTGTTCAAAAAAACCCCAAAAGCAACCCTCTCCCAAAGAGTCTGAAGCCCCCAGTGTAACTACAGATTCACCTTCCTCCATGGAACTAGCTGCAGTGAGTATTTCAAGGCTGGACATGGTGATGCTGCTTTGATGGAGAGGAGTAACAGACTTGGTGTTCTGAACTGCTGAATAACAGCTGCTCTATGGAACTAACCAAGGGCTGGTCCCTCTGTCTCAAAAGGCTTCTCTAATGATGAGCAGTTGCTCTCTGGTTTTTGTGGGATTGAGGCAATAAGATGTTTCTTAAGGACTGTGGGCAAACTCTTTGGAGTGACTACAACAATAATCGTAGTAGCTGACTTACTTGTGGTGTTTAGGCACAATTCCATATATCATTCAAAGTTCCAGGTCCTTCACCAAAGGGGTGTCCACCAAGGACACCTCAATAGGGCTTGAACTTTTCTTTAGTACATCTTCTTAACAAACTTGTCTCTCTAAATCACTCACTCCTGGGTAGTGCCAGCAGTGTTCTGGGAGAAGGGATGATGACGGTGCAGTAGCTGTCCCTGTTTTGTGCCTGGTTAATGTGGTTTGGAGTGTGTTGGGGTAATTTTTCTTTCCTTTCCCCTTTGTACCTGTTTGCCTTTGGGTAAGTGGTTGGGTTGTTCAGCAGTGTCAGTGCTTGTCTGCTGCAGTAACTCACTGAAGTGTAACCTCATCTTGCCCAGGGTAATGCTGGTGCTAAAGGCCCCTCTCCTTTCCCTGGGACACCTCTGATGAGCTCCCCAGTGATGGGGCCTCCACCACCGCCACCCATTCGCTATGGACCACCACCTCCTCCTCTGCAGGGGCACTTCGGGCCTCGGCCTCTCCCTGGGCCCCCAGGTATGGCTGCAGTGCCCTCTGCTGACACTTCACTTCCTGGAGCCTGACTGCAGGACCCAGAGCTGCTTTTCCTAAGCACGTGGCTTCCTCATGCTTCATGGGCTTTAGCTGGCTCGGTAAGCTTAGATTGGGTGGGCTTTCTCAAGGCTCCTTAATGCCAAGGTATTTTTCCTTGTTTACTATGAAATGGAAACCAGCAGCCAAAAGTCCCTAGAATAATTTATGGGCTTTGAAGTCCTGCATGCAACAGTGATCCACTCCAGAGCTGCTCCAGAAAATGACAAACTGAGGAACTAATCAGGAGCTTCTCTGTTTAGGTTAAAGCAAGATTTCATTTAACTCCATGATTTCCTTTCCTTCTAGGTTGTGGTCCTCCCTTGCTACCTCCAGCTGGAAGAGATTTCTTACCTAGTTCACGTTTGCCTCCTGGCCCACTCCCGCCTCCCCCTGATCCCAGAGGCTACGCATGTGGGCATCCTCCCTTCCGCCCCCTCGGCCCTCCTGGCCCCCGGGATTATCCTCCAGGCCCTCGGCTACCCCTGCAGGCTTCCAAGGACTATGCTCCTTCTCCCAACAGAGACTTGCCTCCGCCGGCACCCAGGGACTGAGGGCAGCTGGCCCCAAGGACTACACACATCCCCAGTGCAGGATCCATGCCTGCAGCACCCGGCCAGCCCCACAGACCCGGCTCCTGTGTGCACAACTCTAGGAAATGGCTCTTGGTTTGAAGACATTGGTCTCATTTCAGTATATCTCAGCTTTTGCAGGATTAATTTTTATCCCGTTGCTACAGATGTCTACATGCATTTATGATCACAAACGCATCCATCCACTTGGGCTGCAAGAACCTTTCTGTGATGGACTTGAACCTATTCTAAAAGTGCAATAGGAAGGAAGTACCTGTGTGGAGAGTTTTAATTCAATGTAGCCTTTGTAAGCAGTTGGCGAATGAACTAACTTCGTTTAAAATGTATATCAAATCATTTCCTGTGGAAATAATTTTTTAAGTAAAACGCTATCCAACCTGCCTTCTCCATCCCATCACTGAGCTGCAGTTACTGTAGGCCAGGGGTTTACATGAGGACTCTGAGGTTCTGGGGTTTTTTTCAAAAGATATCTGGTCAGAGATCAGAAGCACAAATGACACTGTATTCAAAGGGAAGTTATAATAAAAGGCAAAATTCCTTTTGCTAAACCCCAAAGGCTTTGTTTCAGTGCCATGTTTTGTTCAGAAAGGGTATTGGTTCAGTAATGTGACAGAGAATGCTACAGTTCTGAGAACAAGAATTGAATCAAGGCCAAATTAATGCTGCTGGAGGGTAATGACCATGTTACCCTCACACTGATCTACTGACAGACTATGGACTTGCTTCATGTAATCAGGACCATGGGGGCTACAGCTTCCAGAGTTGGAAACCTTGATGAGGTTGTGGAGTTGACCTGTGTATCTACAGTGCCTCTCCAGTAGAGAAACTTAAAATTTCCCTAATTGCTTTCTGCTTTTAAGAGCACCTCGCAGCATCAAGTGAAGTTTGAGAACCGAGTTTTCATCTTCCTCAGGGTTAAGAGCAATTCAGCCTCTTTAAAAGGAAGGCTGGATTTGGAGAACCTTTTTTACTTCCATCAGAAAAGAAAGTAGCTTTCTGTAAAGCAGAGTTGGGAGTATGTCAACCATGTAAACATCTACAGCAGCTACCACCACTGAACAACTTTCAAAGCACACTATACGTTGGCAGGTCAAGTGTTAGTGCATTTGGAATAGCAGGCTTTTGACTCTCTTAGTGAGTAAGGTTTCTCACAAGGGCACTGTCCAAAAGGCAGCCTGAGGGAGGAAAAAAGGAAAACAATGCAGAATAATAAAAAACTCTACTGGGAGGCCATTACAGCTTTACTGCCAGAGTACAAGCAGCCATTAAAGTTGCCATCTAGGTATTACATTCTTACAGTACAAATGTAAAGCTTTAGATTTCAGATGAAAGACAAGCTGGAACATCACTGAAGCATAAAACAATCCCTAAGCCTGTGGTGTGTGCAGCAGCAGTCCTGGCACTGAGACAGTTCACAGAAAAAAGGCAAGGGATAGAAGCAACTTTAAAAATGGTATTTCACACTCAACAGACATTAATTCACAATCAGTTAAATACAAAGCTCTGCTTGTGTATTTAACAAAAATACTTCCAAGTTGACATTTCATAAAACTGGCATTAATACAGACATCTACAAGCTGGGGAAGGGTCCAGGTAAGCAGCGGAAAAGATGGGTTTGTACTTCAAGGGACAGTATTTCAGTTTGCAGGGTGGCTGGCTGATGATGCACACACTGATGAACATCCATGATTAAAAGTCAAGTTCTCCAAGTCCAGGATCTTTCCTTTCCCATACAAACCTTTGTGATATTCAGTGTCTCTCCCCTTGCCATCCTAGCTAACAGTAACAAAAGTTGGATGGAATCTCCCTCTGGATGCAGCAGTATTCACCTTTGACACACGCACACCCAACTGCAGTGCTTACCCTAGATGGCAGCTGGACCGAACTCCAGAACCAGCCCTTCCACCTTTCAGGGATGCTCAGATCCTGCAATTCCTTGGTCAGAACAAGTGCTGAGCCAGCCAGGGACCACTGACGGGTAAATGAGCCAAGCTCAGATTACTTGCAACCACAGACTAATGTTTTGCTTTGTCCTTTTGCAGAGTTCAGAGGATGATTTGTATTTGGTTTTTAGCAGTGTGGGTATTCTTGTTCAGTCTGGTGTCCAGAATGCTGCATTCAGAGGAGTTTCCATAACTCACAGGGATATCTTGATCATCACCCATCAGCTTTAAAACCAGTGGAATATTGTAAAGATCCATAAATGGGACAATTCAACTGCCCTTTTTCCCCTCCAACCAGCAGTGGAATTTGGGAAAGTATTGCTGACTTTTGTTGTAACACCTAAATAATGTCATTCCTAGTTATACCAGAGCAAACAAAGGCAAGATGATTAGGACATTCAAAACCAGCTTTTCATCCTAATCAATATGATAAAGGCAAAAATGCCAAACAGCTGAGTAGAGAGAGACAAACAGCATGAGGAAAAGTAACATCCTTTCCCTTAACACATGATGGAACATCTTGGGTGAAGTGACAGAAAAGAGGAATGGATGATTTACCTGCATCCAGGCTGTTTAAAATAATTGACACTATTTTGGGAGCTGGGTCTGTAGTTAGCAGAGCATTCAGGCACTAGTTAGATATGCAAGAAGTTTATCAAACCATAAAGTATCATATTAAATATCCACGCAAATATAAGAAAGATTTGACTGGGTTCTACTCCTTTCCCTTTTTCAGGTCAAAAGGTGAATGCAAGTGTATCATAATAAGCCAGTGTCCTGCAGCTTATTATGTACCAAATAAAAATACAGAAAATAAATGATAATCCTACCTACTTATATAAAAAGGCAATTTTTTGAGTAAGTTTCCAGATTTGCACAAAATATGCAGAAAACTGCATACAATCAGTTTCCATAAGAACAGCAGTTTCATGTAGAAGGTGGGTCAGCCTGCTAGCCAGACCTACTTTATATAAAGCTCTGGAAAATTGAAACTTCAGCACTGAGGGCCTGTCCTGCTGTCACTGAAATGGCAAAACACCCACTGCAACCAGGACAAAGTCCTCGAGAAGGCCTCTTTATCCCCCATCTGCCTTTGCAAAGCACTCTGTGACAAGATATAAAAAAGAATAGCTCTATTAGGGAGTAACAGTGACTGAAAAAATTGTAACATGTATTCACAACATGTTCAGTGTTCTCATCTGCACTTGTCCTCCTCCTGACCTGACCACAGGGACTTGTGGCCACCCATCTGACCTGCATCCTCCCCTCCCTCACTTTAAAGCTCTTGCAGTACCTCAAGCTCCTTCCCAGCCCACCTTGTCCTTCTCTCAGTCTTCTGTCACCCTGCCCACTCCAGAGGACTCTGAAATGCAGACGAGAGGAACTACAATAGCACAGCAGTGTAAACAGTTAGTAGACCTGCCACATCTTTATTGCTGCAGGTTTGACAAAGGGCACTCTCCATTCTCAGGGGGAGCTTGAGGCAAAAGGAGAAGAATGGTTAAAGATAAAAAGTGATGAACAGCAAACTTAGGAAAAGCAGTCAACCTATATCAGGGCTCTTGGAGAAACCTGTAGCTGGAAGTTACTGAAAAAAATCTTGCATTTGCATCGTGGGCTTGTTCCTGCCCCTGAAGTAGTGCTGTGCAGTGGGAGATGATCTCGTGTGACCTACTGGCATGAACAGAGTCATCTTCCTGCCCCTCTGAGCCTAAGGCTACTACACAGCTACCAGGACTTGTGGTTCCGTTCACAGAGGTCTCACAACTGGGGTCATTCCTTGTGCAATGTTTGATGGAGGTGAAGGTAAAGTGGTTTCTTGGTCAACAGTTGCAATTTCTTCCTTTTAAAGTCAGTGGGTTTTTTGTACCTGTAACCACAAGAAAGTGCATTAATCCAAGCGCTAATGACTGTGCAGGAAGATGAAAGCAAACTAGAAAGCTCATCCTGTACAGATCTTGTTACCCTCACCTTTTAAATAGATCTGACAAGGCTTGCTGTAAGCAACAGTAATGAGTAGGTTTACAGGAAGAAACGGTATTTTCTCTGGATGATTATTTTTACAGAAGTAAGATTTCAATATCTAAGTGAGTGTAGTATTTTTGTAAGGAGATTCCCAACATAATACTCTGGATTGTAGGAGAGACCCAGTATCAGTAACTCAGTACTTCAGAAGTACTCCAGCTAGCACAGACTAAGTACTCTTCCAAGAATTGCAAGATTCACCTCCTTCTTGAATATAAAACAAAACCCCAATCCTCAAACCCCTCCCTCACACCTTCAGCCACTCAGCAAGGAGAGGATGCACATCATAACTGTTATATATATGGTAGATTAATTCATGCTGTAAAGTTAGAAATAAGTATATATAAAATATTAGGAGAAATCAAACTCTATGCTGGTGACTGCTCCGGCCGGGGACTGCATTCTATTCACATTCTAACCAGTTCCCGGACAACACTAAAGATAACATCAAGCCAGGTACCGTATGAATAAAGAAATCTTGGACTATGAGCTTAGCCTGACTGAAGACAGAGTTATGCATATGGTAACCCCTCCCTGGACAGCCTGGAGACTGACTCGGGCCATCAGAAGGGGTTTTCCTGCGGCACCATGCATGAGAAGATATCATCTGGATCTTCCCGGAGTGGAATGTCCTGAAGAAGCTCACAAGACCTGCACCTGGAAAGGATTAAGTCTACGCACTCAGGAAATACACATCTTCTGCCTGGGTGCTCAGGCATTCGTCTGAGTTCGGACTTTGTCTGCTTCTACACATGTATAGATCCACCCAGCATCTGTGTCCGGGGCAGATGCTGTCTTGGCCGTGGTTGATTTTTGCTTTTTCCTAAAATTCTATTTTTTGTTAATTGACTTAATAAATCTTTGTCAATTTTTTTGATAAATTGGCTACAGATTTGATCATTTATAACAATAACCACTCAATACTGCTTTGAAATGTTCACAAAGTTAATTGCAAATTGGTATCTCATACCTCAAATCAGATTTCCTTTGCAGAAGTTCTGTACCAAAAGACTGAGTGATTATTTTTTTAAAATATAGGCGATCTGACAGTCAGGCTAAGCTCCAAATTAAAATCTCCCCTACAGACTTCATTAAATTCAAACAAAATTAAATTACAAACACCAGTATTTTATTTGGAAACTGGTCTAGTTTCTGAGAAGAGTCTCTAACCATCTTACTTGCCTAAAAGCATTTTGTCTTCCCCCCTTCATTGAAAATAAAATATTCCTCATGGAAGCAAATCTAATGAGTCCAAGAAACCTTCCTTAATACAACAAGCCACACATTTTAACTGAAAGCTGGTTCATTTCCTCTATCATTGTCATCCATAATTGTGAGTCACTTACAGTTCTATAACAATTGCCCCAGGTTTAATTTCATCCATCTCCATGAAAGCAAAACACTTGGTGCTAGTAAACCTTTTCTTAGGCTTGTAGTGTTTGAATTCAAAGAAAATAGCTGCACCTGGAGGGAAAATGAACAGAAAAGTTAGCAATTATGGCTAAGAGTTATCTAAAAAATTTATCTGCCATTAAGTTGCTCTACTTAAATTGAAGGGAATTATCTCCCACACTTCTGTTATCTACTCAAAAGCTACATCGTGTTCTTACAATGCTCATCACACTCCACTATCAAACTCTTCACTCCATTGCTCACACCCAGGTACCAATGACTAAGCAGGCGATAAAGCAGCTCAATACTGTGTAGCAGAGCAGACTGCTATTTTTATCTTTTCATTTCTCCCTTGCCTGCAAGCCATCCCAATGACCAATTTGAAAGGGACAGGATACAAAGGTCTATTTTTATCCTTGTCTGGATCTTGAGCCCTGCAGGAGCAGCTCAGGAGCAGCCCAGTGTCTGTGCTCCCAAAGCTCCTGGGCCCTGTTTCGAGTCTCTGGTACTGTTGGAATGTTGGGGGACGCAAGACAGATGATGGACTTTGGACCTGGTTAACATAAGAGATTTGGCAACAGGATGCCTTGGCAAAAACAAACGGAACTTTGAAAATTAGACCTAGGCTGCAAGAAAATAAAATCAAATGTGTTTACTGGAAAAAGAAAATCCTATTAAACTCTGCAAGCAAGAGATGTTGTTACATGTGTAAGTTTGTCTATGTGATTTTAACCTAATCATTGTCGTACACATTACTAGTCTCCCTGAAATAGTATATAAGCGTTTGTATCCCACAATGAAATCAGATTCAGTCTCCCTGTCTCTCTCCATTGCCAACAATTAATTGGTGCCTCCATGCGGGGGAATCAACTGGCCTGACCGGCAGCAGTTGGCAAGCCCCTGGAACTGATTGTGACAGTGATGATCAGGGCCCAGGACGCATCTGTGCCCAGAATCGCCTATCTGCTGCGACTGACAGGTGAGCCAGGGGAACTAAAAAAGGAACTAAAAATGGGAAAGGAAATGTCCAAAGACAGAGACATCTATGAAACCATGCTCACCCTTCTGGACAAGCATGACTCCCCTATCCTAAAGGAGGACCTCGAGTCACTTTTACTCCCGTTCTGGAGAATACTTTTTAAGATGTTGAAAAAGCGAGAGCGTCTGGATGCTGCCGGCCCCCTACCCTGCTCTGACTCTCCCTGCCCGCTTGAAGCTGGCACCTCTCAGACTGAAGAGCAGCCACAGCCATCAACCCTGCCCAGACAAATGAGGGGGAGGCATCCTTTCTCACGGTCCGTTAGCAGTTTATATCACTGACCACAGCTCTAGCAGTAAGGAAGAGGGGGAGCCTTTCTATCCAGCCTTTCTATCCAGATTATGAGACTGATCCATTCCCTCCTGACCCTTGTGAAAAATGGATGCTACTAAATAAAAAGGCCCTTAAGGAGAGGGTCCCCCAAACTTGCGGGAAATCTCAGCATTTGAAAAAGGACTGTTTTGAAAAGGGGGAGGCCATATCCAAAACTCCTGGTATTTGCCGTCAGTGCCGTAATCAGTGTCGGTCCAAGTATGATTTTGAAGGGCGTCTGATATCAGGAAACCGGAGCCGAAGCATGGAGCAGTACCACTCTGTTATAGATGGATAATGAGATGATTGGCTCTCGCAATTAAGGGATAACTATTGTGTGAATATTAAGAAAAGCTTTAGCGATGTATAGTTATGTTATTGTGGTTTAGATGTCCTCCGTTTTCCCCACAGTTCCCTTTTACCCCCTGTATTGTTGCCATCAGACAGCCCAAATTGTTTAGGACAGATAAAAAGAAGGTGTGCACATGTGCCCCTTGCATGGGGCAGTTGGGAATGGAAAAGCTTCTTGCTTAGGGGGGGCAGCATGGCAACACCTGACCTCCAATCAAGTTACAAGAAAGTAGTCACCGCCGATAAATGGCAAAGAAGAGCTGACTGACAGACTTTAGGAAGGGCCAGGGCTGGCTGATGCAACCCCCAGGGGTATAAAAGACTGAGCATCCATCTTGAAGATGAACTGGCCACATGGTATGCACGAGGGGCAGTTCTCAGTACTGCAGCCTTTTCTTTATGTAGTATTGTTGTATTTTTGTTAAAGTTTAACAAGCATCTTTAAATTTTCAAAGTGAGCAGTTGTCTCTCACAACGCAAAGACACAGATGCCCCAGCCGATGCCTCAGAGTGGACTGCTGCAAGCCTCAGCCCAGTCTCCCCAAGCAGCCTTCGCTGGACCACAGGCAGCCATGGCCAGACCGCGTGGCTGACATATGACCCAGCCACATCAGGCAGCACAGGACTGGACATATCAATCAATACCACAGTAACGTTAATTCATTCATGTGTTCATTTGATTTCCACAGGAGTTTTCAGACCACCTGGACAGCATATGCATACTTTGTTTGTTTGTTCTCCCTGAACTATTGACTCTGCCTCATGGCATGGACCCCCCAGCCGCCCTGTGTAGTCCCGGCAGGGAGCCATATAGCTCAACTCATAACTTCCCCGCAGCACCCCTATCTGCATCCCCGATAACTGAGAAGAGGGAGGGGGGTTTTGATTCCACAGGGGTCCCACAGATTAAATGGCACAATGTATTACATCTGAGCGTCCTACATGCCAAAGTGACTCTCAAAGGCAGAGGCACTCCTAACAGGACTCATTGATACAAGAGCTGATGTGACTATTATCTCAAAAAGCCAAAGGCCCAGCGAGTGGCCGCTAATGACTGTGCCTCAGGTACTCCTGGGCATGGGTAGAAGGAGTGAAAGCCTGCAAAGCCAACACTGCATGCAAATAAGGTCCTGATGGGCAGATCGCCACAGTTAAACTTTCTGTGATGTCTGTCCCCTGGTTTTGTGGGAGAGAGATGTGTTAACACAGTTGAGAATTTTTATGCATTTAGATTTTGTATAGGAGTCACTGGGGACACTCGACACCCCCACAATGGTCCCTGGCTGAAGTGCCCCAGGCACTTTCAAGCATTGGAAGGAGCAGCCCAGCTATCAAAAGCCACAGTTCATACATATCTAAATCCCTGAGGAGCACCTAGTAAATTTCCAGTTACTTGAGTTTTTTTTTAAACAATGTATTTTGTTGTGAATTTTTTGGTACAGCTATTTAGTACTATATAACTAAATCTTATTTTGTTTTAGCCTTCAATGTTTATATCCCACTACTCATATCAAGCCAAACTTAAATCTATCCTATAAGCAATCTTTAAAAGCTGCGGCAGTGGGTGTGGCCCTGCCTGGCACCAGCCAGTGCTGAGATTTACCTTCTAACTTGTGAATCGTGATTTTTAACATGATTGTTACTAGAAAAAATCAAAGGTGTTGGTATAGAGGTTATAATATATGTTATAAAGTAATTCATGCTTAGAAAGAGAACGTATGTTACAAAATTATAAAATCCAACAAGTCTCTGACTTCAAGCAGCCCAGGGACATGTAACCACTCTGGAATTTCGAAACTCCTGAAGGCAGCAGGAGAATAATGCCTCGTTTACCAATGAATAGAAGTGGCCAGCGTGATGATTGGCCACCTCTGGCGCCATCAGGAAACACCCAAGGGTGATCATCACTTGATAGATACCATCAACCAAGATAACCAAAGTCGCTGAGGAAGATCCATCTGAATATGCGATTTCCCCTGACATGATCAGCACCTGCCATTACTCAGGAAACAGCAATTGTCCAGCCCTGCACAGTGAAAGAAACGTTCATACATATGCGGAGTTACAAAAGAAATTGGGGCACCTCTGTCTCAGGCATAAAAAACTGTATAGAACAGCCTCACCGGAAACGGCATTCGTGAACAGAGGGAGATCTGATGCGACAGAGGTTGGATTGAGGTTCACCCAGCGCCGATCCCGGGCTCGACGCTGTGTCTTTGGCTGTGGGTTTTTGAGGACCGTAAATTGGTCGTGATAAATGGCAAAGAAGAGCTGACTGACAGACTTTAGGAAGGGCCAGGGCTGGCTGATGCAACCCCCAGGGGTATAAAAGACTGAGCATCCATCTTGAAGATGAACTGGCCACATGGTATGCACGAGGGGCAGTTCTCAGTACTGCAGCCTTTTCTTTATGTAGTATTGTTGTATTTTTGTTAAAGTTTAACAAGCATCTTTAAATTTTCAAAGTGAGCAGTTGTCTCTCACAACGCAAAGACACAGATGCCCCAGCCGATGCCTCAGAGTGGACTGCTGCAAGCCTCAGCCCAGTCTCCCCAAGCAGCCTTCGCTGGACCACAGGCAGCCATGGCCAGACCGCGTGGCTGACATATGACCCAGCCACATCAGGCAGCACAGGACTGGACATATCAATCAATACCACAGTAACGTTAATTCATTCATGTGTTCATTTGATTTCCACAGGAGTTTTCAGACCACCTGGACAGCATATGCATACTTTGTTTGTTTGTTCTCCCTGAACTATTGACTCTGACTCATGGCATGGACCCCCCAGCCGCCCTGTGTAGTCCCGGCAGGGAGCCACAGCTGCCCCAGCCACATCAGGCAGCACAGGACTGGACATATCAATCAATACCACAGTAACGTTAATTCATTCATGTGTTCATTTGATTTCCACAGGAGTTTTCAGACCACCTGGACAGCATATGCATACTTTGTTTGTTTGTTCTCCCTGAACTATTGACTCTGACTCATGGCATGGACCCCCCAGCCGCCCTGTGTAGTCCCGGCAGGGAGCCATATAGCTCAACTCATAACTTCCCCGCAGCACCCCTATCTGCATCCCCGATAACTGAGAAGAGGGAGGGGGGTTTTGATTCCACAGGGGTCCCACAGATTAAATGGCACAATGTATTACATCTGAGCGTCCTACATGCCAAAGTGACTCTCAAAGGCAGAGGCACTCCTAACAGGACTCATTGATACAAGAGCTGATGTGACTATTATCTCAAAAAGCCAAAGGCCCAGCGAGTGGCCGCTAATGACTGTGCCTCAGGTACTCCTGGGCATGGGTAGAAGGAGTGAAAGCCTGCAAAGCCAACACTGCATGCAAATAAGGTCCTGATGGGCAGATCGCCACAGTTAAACTTTCTGTGATGTCTGTCCCCTGGTTTTGTGGGAGAGAGATGTGTTAACACAGTTGAGAATTTTTATGCATTTAGATTTTGTATAGGAGTCACTGGGGACACTCGACACCCCCACAATGGTCCCTGGCTGAAGTGCCCCAGGCACTTTCAAGCATTGGAAGGAGCAGCCCAGCTATCAAAAGCCACAGTTCATACATATCTAAATCCCTGAGGAGCACCTAGTAAATTTCCAGTTACTTGAGTTTTTTTTTAAACAATGTATTTTGTTGTGAATTTTTTGGTACAGCTATTTAGTACTATATAACTAAATCTTATTTTGTTTTAGCCTTCAATGTTTATATCCCACTACTCATATCAAGCCAAACTTAAATCTATCCTATAAGCAATCTTTAAAAGCTGCGGCAGTGGGTGTGGCCCTGCCTGGCACCAGCCAGTGCTGAGATTTACCTTCTAACTTGTGAATCGTGATTTTTAACATGATTGTTACTAGAAAAAATCAAAGGTGTTGGTATAGAGGTTATAATATATGTTATAAAGTAATTCATGCTTAGAAAGAGAACGTATGTTACAAAATTATAAAATCCAACAAGTCTCTGACTTCAAGCAGCCCAGGGACATGTAACCACTCTGGAATTTCGAAACTCCTGAAGGCAGCAGGAGAATAATGCCTCGTTTACCAATGAATAGAAGTGGCCAGCGTGATGATTGGCCACCTCTGGCGCCATCAGGAAACACCCAAGGGTGATCATCACTTGATAGATACCATCAACCAAGATAACCAAAGTCGCTGAGGAAGATCCATCTGAATATGCGATTTCCCCTGACATGATCAGCACCTGCCATTACCCAGGAAACAGCAATTGTCCAGCCCTGCACAGTGAAAGAAACGTTCATACATATGCGGAGTTACAAAAGAAATTGGGGCACCTCTGTCTCAGGCATAAAAAACTGTATAGAACAGCCTCACCGGAAACGGCATTCGTGAACAGAGGGAGATCTGATGCGACAGAGGTTGGATTGAGGTTCACCCAGCGCCGATCCTGGGCTCGATGCTGTGTCTTTGGCTGTGGGTTTTTGAGGACCGTAATTTGGTCATGAAAATAAAATCTTCTGCATTTATTAATTTGGATTTCTGGCTTATCATTTATAACAATTCTGGTGACCATAACATGATCTGAATTTGGGGTCCGGGGACCCCCTCTCTGCTCAGGAGGCACCCTGCTGATTTCAGTGGCCTGACAGGATTGGGGACCGGCAGAACCGATCAGACACCGAACCAGAGCCAGAACCACAGCCACAGAAGATAAACAGGCCCAGAGCTCTCAGGACCTTGGAGCGTTCCAGAGAGGGATCACCGAAGTCGCAGTGCGTTCTCACTCAGAAAATCTACGTGCACAAAGAATCCACGCAGGAAAAGGAACCATGAGTACCGTGTGGTTGAGTGGGGTGTGATCAAGCGTGTGTGTGAGACATGATTCTATCATGAAGTGAGTGTGGGCCCCAAGATCACAGTTCCACTCTCCCATGAGGGAAGTGGTCAGTCGCAGGGGAACTGGACGCTTTTTCCTTATCACACATGTGAAGCATGAAACTCGGGGGAGCTCAGGGGTTCGATTATGGTTTGGATCAGGAGGGAAGGGACGTTCCCAAAGGGTTTGGGAGCTGGTAAACCTTCTGATCCAGAAAATCAGGTAAGAGAATTCATTACCAGTCAAAAAGCCCATGGAACGGTTCTCCGTGAGGCTAAGTAAGCTGGTAGCTTTTTCATAGACAAAAACCAGTACCGAACAGAGACTCAGGGTTCATGTTGAGAATCCCAGCCAAAAAGGACTTAAGGTAAGAACGATCAAGGAAAGGGGTTTCCGAAAGATGGGACAGAAAAAGAGCAAGTGTCAGAGAAAATCCCAAGAAAAATCCTCACAGGCTCCCGAAAAGGTTTTGCCTGAAATCCCAAGGGAAAGCCCGTTGGGATGGATGCGATAACATTGGGAGGCAACCCCAGGAGGGTGGGAAGATCTAAGGAAAAGATGGTCCCTTTTTGCATTGAAAAATGGGGAGGGAAGGAGATTGGGAGGTACGTGGTCTGGCCAGTTTTTGGCACCTTTGAGATGTGGACGTGCCAAACCTTATACGACCATGTGGTCAACCAGTACCCACAAGACTTAGAAGAAATAGAGTATGCTGGAATGTGGAAAAATGCTTGTTTGGGATTGTATCCGATAAGAGCCCACAGACATTCCGCAACTCGGGGCAGGGAATGGGAGCTGCTGGAGAACCTTCCACCTCCCTATTTGGTCCCTCCACCCCAACCTGCACAAGCCCAGGTACCTCCAGTGCCTGTGCCGCTTCCAGAAGCATTGCTCCCACAGGGACAGGCTTCGGCACCTCTGCCCACAGGAGCAGGCTTCGGCACCTTTGCTCCCATGTGAGCAGCCCCAGCCCCCACCACCACCCAAATCAGAAGAGAAGTGAGTACTCCCCACAAGCGGAGTTGACTCTCCCCCAGCCCGCTGAACAAGGCGAAGGAAGAGGAGAATGACCATGGACGATAGTGAGGACGAGGAGGAAAAGCCCAACCTCTTCCCTTTACGGGAGGTGCCGACGGCTCCGGGAATTATCGGCTTTGTAAATGTGCCAATCAATACTGGGGACGTCAGGGCTTTCAAGAAAGAAATAGGAAAATAATGGATGACCTGTTGGGGGTGGCAGAAAGATTAGATGAGTTCCTGGGGACTAGCATTTACACCTACGAAGACCTTAATGTGATATTAAGGTCACTGTTCAACAACAAGGGAAGAGAAATGATGAGGCAAGCTGCGATCAGGGATTAGGAAAACAGGAACCCACAGGCGGAGCAGGGAGACCAGAGGTGGCCGGACCAGAAACCATCTTGAAGTGCCCAGACAGAAGAAGGCAGACAAAAGATGATAAATCTCAGGAACATGGTGATACAGGGTATACAGGAGGCGGTGCTGAAAGGACAAAACATGAGTAAAGTACTCAGGGAGTGCCAGGGAAAGGATGAGACACCCACAGAGTGGTTGGAAAGGCTGAGGAAGAGCCTCAGGATGTATTCCGGGAAGGACCCTGAGTCCCCAATTCGAATGG
>NW_005054602.1:383802-413709 GCF_000277835.1 Geospiza fortis | reverse complement strand
GCTGAAAACAGTTCATGGCGAAATCACGGGAAGACATAAGAAAGAAACTGGAAAATATAGAGGGATCGCAAGACAGAGAGTTACAGGACTTGCTTCGGGAAGCTCAGAAAGTCTACATGAGGAGAGATGAGGAAAGGCAGAAAATTCAGGCAAAAGTGTTAGTAGCTGCAGTAAGGGAAACTCAGAAGCAGGAGCAGGTCCGAAACTCGGCAAAACCAGCACCGCCAAAGAAACAGAACCCTTCCCAAGGTAAGGGCTCAAACAATCAGAAAAAGGACATAGAGTGTTATTACTGCAAGTAAAAGGAACACATTTGGAGAAATTGCCCAAAGAAAGACAAGGACAAGAAAATGTTTCAGGAAGATTAGAGGTGTAAGGGGCTTTTCAGTTTGGGGTCCGGGACATCTAAGGAGCCCTTGATAAAATTGAGACTAGGAGCCCACAGGCAGGAAGTACTGTTTTTAGTAGACTCTGGAGCCGAATGAACCACAGTGCAGCAATTACCACGAGGATGTTCTATAAGTGACGATACTGTGATGGTAATCGGGGCAAAGGGGGAACCTTTGAAGGTTATAACCAATTATAAAAAAAAAAAAGTTGAAATAGAATCAGAAAATAAGCATTGTATTGGAAATATGTTGTTGGTTAAGGAAGCAGAATATAATCTGCTGGGAAGGGATTTGATGGTGACACTAGAAATTAGCCTAGTGGTGGAGAATTCCCAGCTCAAGTTATACCAACTCACTGCCGAGGATGAGGAGAAAATAGGCCCTAAGGTTTGGTACAACCAAGGGGAGGCTGGGAGGTTGGACATAGAGCCAATTCACATTGAAATTGAGACGTGAAGACTGTATTAAGGTAAAACAATACTCCATTCCCATGGAAGGGAGGAAGGGGCCGAAACCAGTGATAGAGGAATTAGTAAAGAAAGGAACGTTGAAGCTGTGCATGTCCAGACACAATACCGCAATTTTGGAGTGCGGAAAACTGATGGAAGTTATAGGTTGATACAAGATTTAAGGGCTGTGAATGAAAGGACTAAGACACTGTTCCCCACAGTTTCGAATCCTTACACTTTGTTAAATAATGTCTCTCCCGAGCATACGTGGTATAGTGTGATCAATTTGAAAGATGCTTTCTGGACTTGTCCTTTAGCAAAGGACAGCAGAGACTATTTTGCGTTTCAATGGGAAGACCCAGAAACCAACAGAAAGCAGCAATTCAGGTGGACATCCTTGCCTCAGGGGTTTGTAGATTCCCCAAACCTATTTGGTCAAGCACTTGAGCAAGTGCTGAGTCACTTTGTACCAGTGGAAGGAACAAAACTGTTAACATACGTGGATGATTTGTTGATTGCTGGTCCAAGGGACGAAGGTGTAAGGATGAGCACTGTATTGCTCTTGAATTTCTTGGGGGACAAAGGATGGAAAGTGTCTAAGTCAAAGCTTCAGTTCACAGAGCCCGAAGTCAGGTACTTGGGACATTGGTTAACCAAGAGGAAGAAGAAATTAGACCCTGAGAAGGTGGTGGGGATTACTGCCCTGCCCCCTCCATGGACAAAAAGGGAGGTGAGACAGTTATTGGGGCTTTTGGGATATTGCCGGCAGTGGATTGAAGGATATAGTAAAAAGGTGAAATTTTTATATGAGAAACTCACAACGGACAAGATAAAATGGACAGAGAAAGATGAGGGTGAATTTAAGGATGTAAAGGAAGCACTCGTGGCAGCACCAGTGATGAGTCTCCCTGATGTGAAAAGGCCATTCCAGCTGTTTGTGGATGTCAGCAGTCACACTGCCCACGGCGTGCTAACGCAGGATTGGGCAGAGGCCAGGAAACTGGTAGGTTACTTGTCTAGGCTTCTGGACCCTGTAAGCAGGGGTTGGCCCACGTGCTTGCAAGCAATCGTAGCAGTGGCATTGTTGGTGGAAGAAGCCAAGAAAGTAACTTCTGGGGCCCTGCTGATAGTATTCGCGCCGCATAATGTGCGGAGTGTACTACAGCAAATGGCAGATAAATCGCTCACGGATGCTAGGTTGCTAAAGTATGAGGCCATTTTGATCCGCTCGCCTGATTTGGAACTGCTAACAAACACAGCACAAAATCCACCCCAATTTTTGTTCGGGGAGGTCTTGGAAAAGCACTCTAACTGCGCAGAAGTGGTGGAGCTGCAGACCAAGATAAGACCAGATTTAGAGGAGGACGAATTGGAAGAGAAAGAAAAATGGTTTGTGGATGGGTCAAGCAGAGTGACTGAAGGGAAAAGAAAATCAGGATACGCAGTTGTGGATGGGAGGACAGGAAAAGCGATAGAAGCAGGTCCACTGAACGCGGGATGGTCGGCACAGGCATGCGAGCTGCATGCAGTTTTGAGGGCTTTGAAAATGCTGAAAGGAAAAAGGGGGACAATTTTTACAGACTCCAAATATGCTTTTGCGGTGCTCCACACATTTGGGAAGACTTGGGAAGAGAGAGGGCTGATCAACACTCAAGGACGGGGACTGATGCATGGAGAATTGATAAGTCAAATTTTGGAAGAGATTAGGGAGCCAGAGGGAGAGATGGCCTCCGGGGCCACCAGGAGACACCCAAGGGTGATCATCACTTGATAGATACCATCAACCAAGATAACCAAAGTCGCTGAGGAAGATCCATCTGAATATGCGATTTCCCCTGACATGATCAGCACCTGCCATTACTCAGGAAACAGCAATTGTCCAGCCCTGCACAGTGAAAGAAACGTTCATATGTATGCAGGGTTACAAAAGAAATCGGGGCACCTCTGCCTCAGGCATAAAAAACTGTATAGAACAGCCTCACCGGAAATGGCATTTGTGAACAGAGGGAGATCCGATGCAATAGAGGTTGGATTGAGGTTCACCCAGCGCCGATCCCGGGCTCGACGCTGTGTCTTTGGCTGTGGGTTTTTGAGGACCGTAAATTGGTCGTGAAAATAAAATCTTTTGCATTTATGAATTTGGATTTCTGGCTGATAATTTATAACAATTCTGGTGTCTTTTTACCTATTATTAACATAGCAAAACTGCACAAAACATATTTCACTGAGAGTAATTAGATAAGTCATAAATTCAAGACTCTTTAGCTTACATTCAAGACAAACCTTGAACTATATCTGCAGTCATTATTTGAGATTTATCTATAATCAATATATAAACTCACTGTCAGCTTTATTGAGTGCTTGCTTTTTACTCCATAGTTCTAACAAGGTAATTATATTGTAAAGATTTCAGTACAGTTGTTGCATGTTGTTTATATTGATGTTTAAATATTATATGACAAATTTTCAGTAACTTTTCTGTAACAATAGAGTTTTAAAAAGTTAATTCTTGTTAAGACTGATTTTTGTTTAGTCTTGGTGATGTTAACTTTAAGTTCTCTTAGATATATTTATTAAGGTTAAGTTTTAGTAAAGTTGATTTTAAATTTTGTTGAAGTATAACTGTTTGAGGTATAAGATGTAATTCCTTTGCTATGTAAGTGAGTGGCATAAAGACTGAGTGAATATTTGTTAAAATTTCCTCATTTAAATTCCAAGATACACCTGTTTTGCTATAGAAATAAGAACAGGTTTTGCTATTTTATTTTTTAGAAGTAGTACTGAAATGGAGGTTCGTTTAAGTTAGCAATATGAATTAAGCATTTAAATTTTAGCTTGTAGAATGATGTGTTAAATTTTAACCTTTTACTTAAGAAACCTCTGCCATGGTACAAAGGGCATAGGAAAATTTCTGAAGCTTCTTGCAATAAAGTACAATACTGGGAGAAGACCAAGGAATGCAAGAAACCTAGATAAAGGAGCTCCTCTGTCTCCAAGCTGTTCAAAATCAACAGACGTACTCAGATAAGCACCAAGGGACCACAGTGCATGCGCAAAGAAGTTCAGAAGTTCAACCGTGAGGAAGACCACAGCCTTCAGCCTCAGAAACCACCGCAAGACCCCCGTGCAACTACTACTTTGAAGAAGGGTATGGATCTAATTACCATACGAGGCAAGGACAGGTGGGGCCAGGGGTTGAATATGCATGAAAAGGTTGTGCAATGTAATGTATATGGAACACCTTTGTGAATAAAGATGTGGCCCAGATCGGAGCTCAGGGCACAAGTTTTCACGAGAGCTATCTCACTTGTGCTGGCACTGACAATACATACCCACTTCATAACTACATCAGGTTGTGGAGCCTATTTATTCCACATATCGCTTCAGTACTGAAGAATGAGTCTCCATATTATGACTGTAATTAGTTACGAGTTATTTAATGCTTTCTTTTAATTTTTTGCTTTAACGTCATATATGTCTAGGAAAATATAACCTCAGTTTCTTAAGACAATTTCTACTGATATATTAAGTGACGCTGATTGTTGTAGTGTGTTTTTATTTTGCAGGTTATTGTTTGATTTGTTGTTTGGTAGTTATTTGGGCTTTTTTCCCCTTGCTTTTGGAGTGACACAGACTTGTCTTTGTTACTCAGTTGAGCCAGGTGTCAGTTTATCTCTTTGCTACTTAGCTACTTTTCTGCCAAGTTTCAAACCCTTTCCTCCCACATCCAGTTGTCAACCACCCTGTCCCAAGCAGTTCTCTTCCCTTGTATCCCTTGCCCTTGTGTTCCACCCTCAGTTCTCCTGATTAGCTGAACATTGTATCCTCCCTTGAGACCTGCCCCCCCTTTATAAGCTGTTGTTTGCCCCCAGCTCATTGCCTGGGACCATGAGACTCAGGGAGTGTAACATCAAATAAAGTAACCCAGTGCCGCCCCAGGCCCGTGCTGCTGCTGCGGCCTTTTTGTTCTGCGTTGCGCCTCCACTGGTAGCTGGGATTCTGCAGAGCCCCGAAAGGGGAACTGTCGCCCCCCCACTGTCACCATCTAGCCAGGACATGCGACAGCTGATTATGCTGTTAATTTTATGATGTGAATTCACTGAATTCACTATAACAAGCATTACTTTTGTCTATGGTACTATTGACTAACTATAAATGAGAAAGCCAGCTACTTTACAAACCTTCACTTACTGTTGTATAGCTATTCATAAGGCATGTATTATTTTTCTAACTACTAAGAGGTTTCTCAAACATATTAAAAAGACTCTTCCAGTTAAGAGCCTGGACCCTGGCCAAGTCCTGGCCTTAACAGTAGAGAAAATTTTCTGCACCAAAACCTCCTGTTAAGGTGAATTTGGAAGTCTTACCCAGGAATGATTTTCCAAGCCCTCACTTTAAAAAATAAAGCTTGCCAATTACTACAGACTCTAAGTAATAGTACAATAGTAAAGAAATTTATAAGGCATTGTTTTAAATCACCATTCTATTTTTCATATGCCACTAATTGTATCTATTATCTGATTTACTTAGTATAAGTTTATTGTTATGTTACATATTGTTTTGCTTTTATGTTACCTTCATGTTCATAACAAGAAACACACATGTTATTAAAAACCAAAAAATTAGGGGGGAATATAACTCCTCTAGAACTTTACACTAAAAAAATTTTTTTGAAAGCAAATTAAATCATATCAAATTGAATCCCATACCTTCCAGAAACACCTTTGGAACCCCAAGAATTAGAGTTCCTGGCTACTTTAAAATTGGATTTTTGTGTTAATTTTAAATACATGGGAAGAAATCAGTCTAAAGCTTGGGATGTTTGTCCCTATCACTCCATGTATAAGAATCAAGCCTTTTGGGGCAATTACACTTCTGGCAGCCTTTCTAAATCAAGTAATGTGGCTGCCATCAGGAATGTTTACAAAGATCAAGCTTATAAAGATCAAGCCTGAGCCTTTTAGTGACCAGAGTTTTTAACTAAAATATTCTTTTTAGGATAGGTATGTATATGGTAATTTTGATAATAATTGTATTAATCATGATACCTTTCGATGTGTGCAGAGATAAATTAATACAGCCATTAAAAGAGTATTTTTGGTCAAAAGGAAATATCTGTCTTGGGGGACGCAAGACAGATGATGGACTTTGGACCTGGTTAACATAAGAGATTTGGTAACAGGATGACTTGGCAAAAACAAATGGAACTTTAAAAATTAGACCTAGACCGCAAAAAAATTAAATCAAATGGGTTTACCGGAAAAAGAAAATCCCATTAAACTCTGCAAGCAAGAGATATTGTTATATGCATAAGCTTGTGTATGTGATTTTACCCTAATCATTGTAGTACACATTACTCGTCTTCCTGAAATTGTATATAAGCGTTTGTATCCCACAATGAAATCAGATTCTGATCACCGAGGCAGTCTTCCCCCTCTCTCTCCATTGTCGACATGGTACCACATACCTTTTGTTAGTCTTTCAATGTGTTTCTGAATCTCAATGTCCACATTAAAATGGACGTATGTGTCCTCCTTCCTCAAAGCCACAGGAGTATCCTGCACAGGAGTCAGATCTATCCCATTCAAATCTGCAGGAAAGAAAGAGCATGAGAATAGCAGAAGCTTCTCAGAGTTCAAGGTTCAGTTTTAAGACATTTAAAAGTCTCACCAAATCCTGCCACAAAAAGTTAATCCACACCTGGATGTTTCCACAAAACCTAAAAAAGGGGCAATCATAGCCCTTCACAATCAGTTCATTTTCTTTCTGAGTACAACACAAAAGCAGCTAAAGTTCTAGAAGTATTTCAGATAAAAAATTGTAGTCATCCCTCTTTTTATTTTTAAGAGTGCATTTCTTTCTGCTGTCAGCAAAAGATTCCATTCCCTGTGCACAAAGGACTCCAGAAGAGCTCCAGGCCAAGTGGGATACACACCAAAGACAGCCCCCCCCATACAGTGTCTGCAGGGCACAACTGGCACAGCTCACACATCCTGTGTGTGCCCTGCTTTGTCCCTAGATACAAGGACTATGCCTCTTGGGTTTTCCACAGAGGCATTGTAGGGCTGTGGGTTGGACTCCAGCTCTCGGCACCAGCCCCTGGTTTTGCTGCTCTGGCATAGCCAATAATTTCTCACTAAGCCTCTGTTGTTTCCAGGGGTATATTCGTCCTGTCTTTCCTCTCATTCCTGATCCCTTTCCCTCTGGCAGAGGAAGTTGTTAACAATGTGGCCAAGATTACAGGTATGGAGTGCACATGTTGTACTTGGAGCTCAGGCTCAGGCTGTGGAGCACCAGTGATTCCCTTCATCCATGATATGGGCTGGGATTGCCAATGCTGCTGCATCAGGAACAAACCTCACTCCAAACATGCAGAAGAGCAGCTTGGTTTAAAATCAAGGAAATCAGCTACTAAGTGTCTTCAGACTCCTAACAGTGAAAAAATTGAGTGCTCAGAGTTACTTTGCCTAACCAAAAACCTTGTGAAATAAAAGTATCAAAAGACACCATTAGCAGACTCATCCATATCCTGCCCACACTCTCACTTTTTGATCGTATTTTCTACCTCATTACTTGGCAGCTACCATTTATAGGTAAATGAGTTTGGAAACAGGGAGCATCATGTTAACAGAGACTTGTTGGGAAAGCGAGCCCAGCAATAGAGAGTCTCCCTTAACTCCGGAAGGGAAATGAGAGCTACAGCAGCAGTTTTATCAATGTACAATGAGACAAACAATTCAGTGGCAATGAACAAGGAACGTTTGCTTTACAAGCCCCGGTATGTATTCAAGGGATATTTGATGCTGTGAACCTTCCTCCTGCCAGAGGATGTCTGGTGGAAGAAGCACTGATCACACATCTAACAAGTGATTCATCCTACATTTAGTATCCAATAGCATATCTCAAGAGGACACATACAAGGTCATTATCACAACTAAAAATAACAAGAGGCTCAGCTACAGATTTTTACATGATAAACAAAAAAAATCCTCTGCCCACATGTAAAAATTGTAAAGAGAACCCAAAGTAAAGCAGAACACAAGGCAAGGCCAAGCAGGCTGGACTACAGAGGCTTCCTGCTAAGTGCAAAATGGAGGATAGTGATACTCCCATTAGAAAGAGTGTGAATTTTAAAAATCTTAGCCTCAAAAGATACCAATTATGTTACCATCTGAAACAGAGAAATCCTCATGTTGCCTATCCTGGACTGACAGAGAGAGAGGTTCTTCCAGATTTATGGAGCCTTTCAGCCCATCAGGTTTTGGCTGAAGCATTTCACAAGCCAGGCTAACACATTTTTTATTTTATTTCACTTGCAAGCTTTGTTTCCCAGCTTCATACCCATCCCTCTAAACCTCAAGCCCTGGTAAGATTATATTTGTATTACTACAAAATTAGTTTAATGAGAGGGCAAGAATGGAGTCAGTGGGCTGTGGTTCCCCACCTCCAGAAAGCCCAGAGACCAATAAGTGTGGGGAGTCCAAGCAGATCTGTACTTAGGAGTCAGCTGTAGAAGCCATGATGGAGAAGTAGGGCAAAGTCACTCAGCTCTCAGCATGGACAAGCCACCCCTGAGTGCACAGAGAGAAGTGTATCTTGCAGATATTCACCTCCCAGTAGTTGTCAAATACAGAATTTTTCACCCTTGATTAAAGCAGAAGCCCTACATCCACAACAGAAGTGCCAACAAATGTTTTTCCCAGCAGGCTGAAAAATCCATAGAGCTTTCAGAAAATGCACTCTCTCCAAAGCAGCACCGAGGAGGCAGAACAAAAATCATTACCCTTTACACTGACTGTGATGTAAGGATCAATGCACTGCCCAGCATCTTTCAGACCAATTTTCTCTATGGTGATGGTGAGTAACGTCATCCCGGGTTCAGATGGCAATCTGGGCAATAAAGTACCTGGAAAGAGTAAAGCATATTATTAACCCATGGTGCCATCTCACAGTAGAGGTCTCACTTGTCCCATCTTCTCTCATGGAAGATGCTGTTCTTAGGAGGTTGAAACCCAAAGATTCCTATCCCAGTAGTACACACCACTATGGGAATGTCTGTGCACAGACACACAACCTCCTCTGACAGATTTTAAAGCCCCCCCGAAAAAACCCAGGACTGCCTCAAGTCAAATCAACTGATAAAAAACTAATGCCATAAAAATAGAGGGGAGCATTGTTGAAATTGTTATTTCACAGAATAACCATGGAACTCACTTGGTAGCATTTTTGAGGATTAAATTTGGGAGGCTGAATTCAATCTGCAGTTGCAGGAGGTTTAGACACTTGATCAGGAGTCCAACTCCACTGAACATGACTTGGCTTCACATTGAACATTTAGACTGGGAGATTAAGGAGGAAAATGGCATTCTTGCAAATCACACAGAACATAAGGGAACCAGAAAATTGATTCTTAAGTAAGTGCTACTGGCCTCTACTTAAAGGAGGCGGAGGGGGGGTGGAAAGTAAGCGTTTGCATCCCCCAAGTTCCCTTCTGGCTAAAGGAAGGGTCCCCAGCTCTGCATTAAGAATATTTAGCATCAAAACTTGGTGGTCCGTATAAATGAATCCTCACAGTGTTGAGGAAGACAGTGCAGATCTACAGACTGTTCAAACTCACTAAAAGTCATAATGTTCTGTCATCAAACATGGAGTAGGTTACTTCATGCTGAATTTAGCAAAAACTGGCACACTTCAAGCCCCTCTCCCCTACTGGATAAAGAAGCACCAGGATAGAAAATACTCAGACTCATAAGCAAGTTTGAGTTACAGTTTTGATTTTCTAATGAAAAAAAGAAGTTATCCTAAGGCTTTAGATATAAACAATGTAATAATTTCCTTTCACAAGTCCAACACGGGTGCTTTCTTGACACAATTTTTTCCTCTCATCTGCTTGAGGAGCTGTGGAACCACAAAGATTTTGTCTTATGAGAGACTGGCTTTGCAAGAGGCACCTTGCATTCTGCTCTGAGAACTACAGGCTCAACTTCAGCAAGATTTCATGAGCATTGCTGCATCCAATCCTCCTCTCAGAATCAAGTGCAAGACTTGAATTTCCATCTCTGATGCTGTGTGTTTCTGTATTTCCTGTCCTGAGGAGATTAAGGGCCTCCAAAGCACCGTGTCCACACCTCTCAACACAGCACAGCAGAGCTCAGCCCAGGGTTTGGAGCAATGGGAAAGGCTTCTGCGTGCAATGGGAGAAATGTTAGAGAGCAAACTTAGTAGAGAGCCCTCATTTCTGCAAAGCAGCTCATGCTCTAGTTAATCTTTCTGTTTCCTTCCCGAAGAGATGTTCAAATATAGAGTTATTATTTCAATCTAACTGAAGGAAGAAGCAAGCCTGTCTTCTTTCTGGCACAAACCTTTGCTCCATCATATGTTAGTTGTCTCCTAAAAACAGCATGGCCCCCAAGAGCCAGGAATAACTGCAGCCTTCAGCTTTCCTGTCCATCACTCCACCCACTTGACAGAAAAATCACCTGAAAGATGCCTCAGCCTGGTATTTATTATAAAAATTCTGGCTTAAGAGAAATTATTCTGTTCTCAAAGAATGCTTTCCAGAATGTGTGAAATTGCAGAGTTGCAATGGACAGAAGGGTCAAAGTCACCTCCAGGAGACAAGAGAACAGTAGGACAGACAGTATCCAAGGAACACTGTTTCCTTCCTGCCCTAGCAAGAGCCAACAGTGGACTAGAGCAGCTGACTGTAACCTGTCTCACATGAGCCACAGCTTCAGGCAGGTCTATGCTGGAGCCTCTGCAGCCAGAGTAGGTGACAGTGCCCTCTCTGTGGTACAGCTTTCCTGGGCTGGGCACCATCCCCCTGTCAACCACCACAGCTTGGGCCCCTGAGTAGGCTCACACTGAGGCCTTTCAGGATAAAGCTGCAGCCACATTAGAGACAACCACAGGCCATCTCTGCCAGAGGGGGATGGGAGCATCTGCAAATGAAAAGTGTCCTCCTCCAAGTGGGTTTCAGGGACAGTGAGCCAGCCCAGCACCCCACTGCCACCAAGACATAGGCATTCAGGCTCTCCACTCCCAAATCCCAGTTCAGAGAAAGGGGAAAAAAGTCTCCTGCTGGGCTCACAAAGTGAAATGGTGTATAAAAGAGCATAGCACTGGAATAAAATCATATATAACCAGGAGAAAGGCAAGAAACCTTTGCTGTTAGAGGCAGCAAGCCATTGGTCAGTTCAGCTCCACACAGCACAGAAGTCTAACTATGCAAATACTCTTTGTGTAACATATCTCATAAAATGTGTATTCCAGTAAATAAAATCCAGCTACACCTACCCTTGGCTACACCACAACCCACAACACCTTAATTAGTACAGCAAGACCGCTAAAGAGCTGCTTGAATCAACAAACATGACCTTCCCTTTTCTCCTTACTGAAGGCAAATGAAGACCAACAGATAGGTGCCAAGTAGTATGATTGTTACCAAAAATTGTGTTGTGAGGATTGCACCAAGAGCTGGATGAAGAAGACCACAGCTACATGAACATGAGCACAGAAATTACTGCATATACTAAAACATTCTCATACCTTTGTTGGCTCCTGGGTTAGATGAATGAGGCAATGTGATAACGATGAAGTCATGCATGGAGAAGACAAGACCATGGTCAGTTAGACAGTACCGGATGGATAAAGGGCACATCAAAGCAAGGAGTGCAACACAACTCTGTCAGTTTCAGATAGGGAAATTCACTTATAAGGCTCACCCCAGGGCTGCAAACTGCTTTTGTTTGAGTCTTCCTGCTGTACTTGAGACAGACAGAAGGCATCTCCATAAATGGATTTATCATGGTGAATAACAAGGATCAAGACAGCAAATGTTAGCCATCAATATCACAATATATTATAGCCTTTTTGGGAGCTTGGCATGAATAGCTGTAGACTGTGCATGTCCACATCAGGTCAGCCTGCAGGGGCCATATTCAGCACTGTGCTTGGGATCACATCTGAATATCATCTGTTTTCTCCAGGCATAAGTAATGCAACGCCCCAGCTCTTTTGACCATTATTCCAGTACTGGTTTCTGTACTCATTATCTCATTCCTGAAATACAAAGTTTGCCAGCCAGCTCTGAAACTAGAAACTTGCTTCTTCTGCAAAGAAATTTCACCAGGAACTGAAGGAACCAGGAACACTAAAGAACCTCTGATACAACATTTAAATTGTCAAAACCTGAAGCTTCAGGAAGACCTTCTCTAGAATCTGCTGGCTCTACAAAGTACTTTCACATGGACAAGGACTTCAGCTATGAAAATCAAAACCCTCTCTTTCTCCTCTCACAGCCTGGCTTCACTCTAAGCCACTGTCTCACCAAACAATGCAACACAAAAATAAGCAGCAACAACTTCTCACATCTCTAGAAACATGTGCTGCTCCTTGCAGGAGAAACATTGCCACAATTTACATTTGAACACATTTGAAATGCTTCACATAGTTAATGCGCACCAGGATGAATAATCCTGACTCAGACTCGGTATTAAGGCTAATTACTTGCGGTAGATGGTACCACCCTCACAGGTTCTCCATACAACTGTTTCACAGTAAGATACTGTTTGCTGGAAAAAAAATTCACTGGCCACCCCTGTGGTTCTCCAGTACAGCATTAGGGTTTGTTTACAGGAGCCTGTAGCTTCCCACCCAAGCTTTTTCAAATCACAGGTGGAAAAAGAAGCTTTTTAGAGCCAGAACTCAGAGATGCTACAGAGGCTGACATGGCAAGGCTAGTGCCCCTACCTGGAACTCTAGCAGGAAAAGAGTTTGGAGACCCTGCTCCAGCTCCTCCGTCCTCATCATCCTCTTCAAACTCCAAGTGTTCCTCTTCTCCAGGTGCTAAAATCTTCCTGTAAAACACAAGAAAGAAAAAATGAGACCAACACTCACTCATCACCTGGCTGCCAATTCACAAGCCAGCACGTGAGCATGGACAACACTCTTTAATGTCATTTCATACTTCTTAACTTCTACCTCTACCTACAGACTTTGACAGAGATTGCAGGAGTTCAGACCAATAGAAACCACAGAGCCTAAAGCCAGGACATGATATTGGAAATCTCAGAGAGATACAGGAATGTACCAAGTACTGATTTTACCAAAAGTATTGTCTTGATTTTTAGTGGTACCTAGACAAAAGGAGTTTTAAAGTTATTTTATTAACCAGTTTATACAAAGCAGTCTGGCAAGCAGATGGCTCTGGAAATGTGTTTTAGGTACACACCAGGCCCAAGCTGTACTCCCTTTCAAGTACCTGTCTGTACATGAAGTGATGCGCAAGAAGTTATCTCTTACCTGAGTGGGACAGGCTGAACATCAAAGGGGAACTCCTTATTGTAAGTGAGGATATTCTTTAAGACTGCAGAGAATAGAAAAAATAAAAATCCCTACTCATAAACCAGCATTAATTCTACTACTTTGCACAGCTATGTCCATTCTGACAGCATCCTCACAAACAAATAATAATACTAAAATTCTTAAAATAATCAGATCATACAAAAACCATCCCTCTTCTCTCATATTTTAAACACCAGAACAGCTATGATCAAACCTATATCACTGTAACATTCAGACAGGTGAACTGCAACTGCAGTATAAGATTACTACTACCACACCCACACAGACAGAGAAGATAAATGTGGCAATAACCAAAATCATCATGAGAAAAAGCTACAGCCCCTGGGGTGAGGG
Source organism: Geospiza fortis (assembly GCF_000277835.1). Taxonomy (NCBI): domain Eukaryota; kingdom Metazoa; phylum Chordata; class Aves; order Passeriformes; family Thraupidae; genus Geospiza; species Geospiza fortis. The sequence continues at coordinate 400,172 of NW_005054602.1, read as the reverse complement.
TAGCAATCTTTGGCGGCTATTAAGGGCAGGGTGGTGGCATTACTGGCATCAGCTCCAAACAGATGAGATCTCCAGAGCTGACACATGTGGGTGCACATTCAGGCAGCCACCATGGAAGAGCAAGTGTGCTGCTAGCACAAAGCTTTGGTGAGATTTTCTACTTCTTCAGTCATGTGTTTTGGGGGTTTCGTTTGGTGGTGGTGATGCCTTTGTTTGTTTGTGTTTTCTTTCTATCTGACCTCATATGTCTGGGCAGATTGGTGAAATTCAGGAGAGATAAAGTACAATATCTGGGCACCAAGCCCCAAAGACATCACCTATACTTTCCGAATTTCATGTAGAATGGCTTTGCTGTTTATATTGGAAATTTGCTCACATTTTAGTAATCCAAACTTTAGCTGCCATTTCCAAACACAACTACCAGTGAAAGAGAATCTTTCTTTCCAAAGATGTGTGAAAGAAATAAGTATTTAATGATGGCTAAAGGGCCTAAAAATTTACAAGAGGACACCTGCAAGGAGAGGCACTCTCCTACCAGACAATGAATATCTGGGACTGGTAGGGGGAGCAGAGAGAAAAACTCCTGACTCTCCTCAGAGAGCTTCACTTCACCATAAGCACTCTCAGAGCAGTGGAATTCACCCCTGAAGACTCCTGAATGAAAACAAAACTCTTTTCAAACAACGTTCAGATTATACAAATATCAAGAGGTACTTAAATACCAGTTATGCTTAAGGAGCCATTGGCAGACCCCTCTGAGCACACTACAACTCAGCCAGTGCAGGACAGCTTCCTTGTCTGCCTTCACATTCCCATCACCCAGTCTGGGCTCCTGCATTAGCTTACCAGACACCATCTGAATGCTCTAAGAATAAATTATTCCTCTGGGAAACTATAAAGAAACCAAAAAGTCTCTCCAGTCTTTACTCATACTGATTTTTTTTCTGATTTTTGTTCTACAACATGAGAGGTTAATCAGTGCCTAATCCCAGCCAGTCACAATACATAAATACAGAGAAAGGTTTAAAGTGCCTTCAGTCAGAGCTTTGATGAGAGAACAAACTGATGCCATGTCTCTCTCTCCAAAGACTTCTGCTCTCAGGGATCACTAATGCACATCTCAACATGAATCTGAAGAATCACAGCCACTTCCCACCAGAAAAGCAGCTGATCAACAGCTGACAGTCATCTTCCAATGCTGCTGAGGTTCAGGAAAAGAAGGGGATTTTTATTACTCTCATAATACCCCAGCTCTTAGAAAGATACATTACATCAGAAACAGAAAGGGTATTCCCAGGAGGAAAACCTCAGTGAAGTGAGATCTTTTACAGATTGTAGGCACATTAAACAGAAGGGATAGATGTCACAGTAGCTCTCCTCTCACTTTCCAAAGGTTCATAAGTGCTAGACTCCCCTCTTCTAGTAACCAGGTCCCCTTAAAAGTAAAAAAACCCTCCTCCTAACTCACTTCAGGCATCACTAGAGGGCCCAAAGAGCTCTACTGACATGAGCCCAGGCAAGAGGCAAACAGCTATACAGCACCTAAAATCGTGCTGCTGCTGCCAGAAGCTGAGCACCCCTGTCCTGCCAGAAACAAATGTGGTGCCAAATATTCAGCTCAGAAGCAGGACCTCCTGCCTTTTGCTGCACAAAGCTGTGGCTAAAGTTTTCAAAGAGCTTTCAATTCTTGTCTCACCACCAATAGCAAATAATTTTGTAAAGTTGTAACAGCAATATAAGTGCTCCTTTAAAGATGAACAGGATAAGCACCAGGTCCACCGCACTCAGCCTGGTGAAATACTTATTCAAAGCCACTGAGAAAAAGCTAAGCAATAAAACTTTGAGGAAAAGGAAAATCCTCTTTGCATCTGCCACAAGTGTGAGCTTCAGTTGATTCAAATAAAAATACCAGACCACAGGAAAAAAAATTAGGTTAATACAAACAGGAATCTCCCTTGTAATGCTGTGTAAGACATCCAAGCTTTAAAAGGTTGGTTTGGGCTTTTTTGGATCTCTGTTTCATTTTCAAAAACACAATTCACTTCTGGGAAGAAAAGCCTTTCCCCTCTGTAATGTTGCTGCTTGAGAACATAAGTTCCAGAAAATTCTCCACAAGTGCAACTAATGGGTAGATCCTAGCATCATGGCCTCCATCTGTGCTGTATTTCCAACAGAAATCTATTTTTAAATAGTGTTCTGCAGGCTCTTGTACAGAAGTTGCCTTTTCTTTTGTGACTTTGGGCAGTGTCACTTTGATTTGCATAGAATCACAGAATCGCCTGAGCTGCAATAGACCCTCAAGGATCATCACAGTCCAGCTCCTGGCTCTACACAGAACACCCCAAGGATCATACCATGAGCCTGAGAGCATTGTCCCAACACTTCTTGAACTCTGTCAGGTGGGTGCTGTGACCACTTCCCCGGGGATCCTTGTCCAGTGCCCAACCACCCTCTGGGTGTAGCACCTTTTCCTGATCCCCAACCTAAATCTCCCCTGACAACTTCAGGCCATTCCCTCAGGTCCTGTCACTGTCATCACAGAGCACAGATCAGTGCCTGCCCCTCCCTCTGCCCCTCATGAGAAAGTTGTAACAGCAGTGATGTCTCCCCTCAGTCTCCTCCAACCTGAACAGATCAAGTGACCGCAGCCACTCCTCATAAGGCTACCCCTCAAGGCCCTTCACCATCCTCATAGTCTGATTTTATCAGCAGTTGGCTCTTTCTTGAAATATTTCAAAAGAAATTATCAACATAAATCAGAAGATCAGGACACATTAACTTGGTAAAGACCACTGTCCATTTAGATTCTCTGTGACAGTGATTTTTTCTGATACTTATACTTTTTTTTTTTAATAAACAACATATAAATAATTCAGACACCACACTCCCCAGTACAATCCAGTACACACTTGTCTTATAATTATCACTCAGGCACAAGGGATGCCCCAGCCCATCCATTTGTACTGTGCATTCTAAGATTGGTATAAGCTTCGACAAAGAAATGGATTTGAAATCCAGTGTGTTAACAATGACTTCACACAACGCAAACTCAACAGAGCCACTTGTATGTATGGAACCTCCTGTAGCATTATTCCAGCACAAATTATTCAGTGACAAATCCTTTAAACAAACAGAAGTAGCCAACTGCTTCACTTTCCAATCTGCATGAAATGGAAGTTCAAGTAGGAAAAGCTAGAACTCAACAGCACAAGATTAAGGGAAAAGAAAAAACTAATTCTAAGGGTCCTGGTTGTTAGAACAACACCAAAACCATTCTGACAGCTTCAGGGCACAAAAGTAATTAAAACAAGCCAAATTGTGCGAATAGCTGTTTTGTATGAATAGCTGTTTTGTTCCACCCTAATGGAATGGCTTGACCTAACAAAGGAATCACTTCTTTACATTGCCAGCCCAGATTTTTTAGCTTTTTCTGGTGGGATGCAAAAGAAAATTGACAACATGCGAATTAAAACACTTCACAGTGGATTTTATTAAATGGCTGGTATTGGACTGATTAAGATTTACTCTATTCGAGATACACTTAAAAACCACGAAACAAAGGCACAATTCAGAAAGAAAGAGGCCAGAACTGTCCAAGTAAGACAGCAGCATTAGGAACATCACTGTTCAATTGTTGTTGTAGAAGCACCCATTCTCCTCCATGGAAAATAACTCACTGTATTTGAAAACTGATGGCCACACACTCTTCCTTAGTTTTAATATAGTTGCTTGTTGTATGAGGTGTGGGCTGAATGCACTTCACACTGCTAAGCAGTTTTTTTGACAGCTAAAAATCAATTCTGTGATGGAGGGCAAGATAAACAACAGTCCAAATTATGGACTGTTGCACCATAATTGAAATTTTGGACAAGATTCCCATCTCTCTTCCATCATTCAGTCACTCACAGGGCATTTGCACAATGGAGTCTGAAATCCACAGTCATTCAATAATTACAACATTTTAAATACTTTGTAAACAGAGAGCAGCAAAATCTGCAGAGAAAAATCCCAAGTCAGAATTCAGAGGCCAGACATGCAACATGTAGTGTGAGGAAGACCGAATATTCCAATACACAGTTAAATCCCTTCCTGAGTTATGGTCTTCACCCATAAGACCAAGCAGTTTTGTAACACACCTTCACTTTGCACTTTTAAGGAACAGTTTAAAAGCATTTGGACTCTATGTTTTGGTAGAGATATAAGGAAGCTTAGCTCAATGCTCCAGTTCTTAACAAGCTCCTCTCTAGGATCCTGTGCAGAGAAGCTCAGCCTATTCATGAAGGGGAAACACTTGCCTGCCCATCATATTTATCCCCAACATATTGCTCAATGTAACAATTATGTCATAAGCAAAATAAAACCAACTTCAATCAGCATGAAAGTAGTTCTTCCACGTTTCCTGTTCCCTGAGAAATGCAGAAATATTAACATTCAGGATAATATTGCTTAGATGTGTAAGCTCTAACCATAAGGATGCTTTGAGAACAAAGCAGTCAGTGTTACAGGAAGGAAAATGAAGCAGATAAATAGATACTTCCTATATGAAAAACTTATTTCTGGATTGACATACCAAGACCTGACCCAGGATCAGTTGGAAAAAAATAACATTACACAAAACCCTTCACAGACTGACTCACATTCTCACTTTGACTCTCACCTTCACTGGTCTGGTAGCATTACAGTGGGAGGTGATAGGTGATTGGCTACCATGAGCACAAGTTAAATATTTTCAGAAGAAAAAAATAAATGTCATGCTGAAAGAAGGAAGACCACAAAGTGGTAAAATACAGTTCAAATAAGAAATGTGCAGGTAAATTATACAATGTACGACTGATAGCTAAAATACAATTTTGTGCAAAAATTAGCAATGCCCAAATTGCTTATTTGAAAATGAAGATGAATATATTATCTAAAACATTTGGGTTACTGTACTTTTAAATTACTCACATTACATTCCTTAATTCACATCAAGTTTTCTCTGTGTGGTAACAGACAGTTGGAATAAGCACCTAAACCCAGCATCACTGTTGAACTGCAGTGTTGGTTGGTCAGTATTCCGCCTACTGTCATGTTTTCCCCTGTCATGATAAATGCCACTCAAAATACAAAGATACCACTTACTTGGTTCCAACTTCTTCAGATCCTCAAGCTTAAACTCATCCTGTGACTGGGTGGACTAGGACAGTACAAAGAAAGAGTCAGATCTTCAGATGCACCCTCCTCATCTCAGAATAAGATGCAAGGTGCTTCCTTTGTTCAAGCACATCAAGTTACTACAAAGCTACATCCCCCCAAAAAAATCTCCCCAACAAAAGACAGGTTCACAGGTGAGGCAGAGACTACGTTACTTCTCACTTATTAAGAACAAACTTATCCAATATTCCAAGCTCTAATGAAAGATAAATATTTTTAAACCAACTTGTTGTAAATTCTTCCTTACTGCACACAGGAACATTCACATTTCAAGACGCGTGTCCAACATTGTGACACTAGCAGAAATTACAGTACACAGGATGAGCTTGAAAAACTCAGCCAAGAACTCACTGAAAATAGAAGAGGAATTCCCATCTTTCTTTTCTCCAGTTCTGATGATGGTTTCCTCCTCTGTCTGTGGCACATACATGTACAGTTCTCAGTAAGCCTACCTTACTCAACAGAGAAGTTCTTAATTTTTAATTCTGAAGTAGCTCACCAACAGTTAGGTAAGATTAGTTTTTTCTGAGACAAGTGGCAGAGCCGGCATAAAAAGTAGTGGAAATAAGAGGATTGACACTGGACATTCACTTCTGAGTGGATGGTCAGGTCTTACCTATTATTGTCATTGCACCCTTGGCATCCCTTAAGATTGCCCATTGTTTTCAACATTTAAGGTCCAATGAGATTTTTTTTCTTGATTTTGTCCAAGAGGGAATAGGTACCTTCTGCAAGACTGTGTAAGGATACTAAAGCAGCTATACCCTTAGTGTTAGGAGAGTAGGAAAAGGTGAGAACACTCACTAACTGCTTTAACCTCTGCCAAGAAACCATAACCTCCCCAAAGTGAAGTGGGCAACAAGTTCTTGTATCCTCTCAAAAGGTTACAAAATCCTTGACTTACTGCTAGGGAATCAACAGCAGGGAAGGCTGGTCTTGCATAACCTCCAGCTTGGCAGGTTATGACATGGCTGCAGCTTGTGCTGCTGCTCCCAGATGTGACCTGACCCACAAAACTATTCCATAGTTGAACATGCAGGCTCTCCTCAAAGTCACAGTGACTCCAAGCAAATGAAATATTCTTCAAACACCCCAGGTAAGATCAAAATAGAATGACAGGTAGAGGTAACCAAATAATTCCTCAAATTCTACACAGCCTCGAGACTAGTCAGCCCCAACCTCATGAGTCCAGCATGCTGTATCCCAGCCTTTCAGACAATTGAAGGCAGCATCTTGTCCAGCAACATGAAGTACTTGGTAGTGCTGCTGGGAGTAACTTGATGCAAAATTTGCCTGTCATCACTCTTTCTTGGCAAAGAGGTAATCCACTAACTCAGTCTTTGATTTATCCCTTCCCCATCCATGGTCTCTTGGAAATTTCTCTCACTTGTTTTTCATTTTGGGGATAAGCATGTGCTGAGAAAAAATGATATCCACTCCCATGATATCTACTTTCAGTCCAGAAAAAAGCCCAAAGAGAAATTTACAAATTATTGTTTTCCCACATTTTCCTAGAGCACTGCCAGTTTCATGACTGCTAAAAAGTAACTTTTATTCTACACACACACTCTTCTTTGTGGTCTATTATGATTTGTGAAGCAGCTGAATAAGTCTAAGGGTCATTCTAGGGATCTTTTTAACATTGCACACAGGTTAGGAAGAGAAACGAAACAGTTTGGGAGGATGAAAATGAGGCAGAGAACCAAAGACACAAAATGTGGAGTTAAATTCCTGTACAAGCACCAAGAGATGGTCATATAAGCACTTTCAGCCTTTCTTAAGGCAGTCACCTGGGCCATCAAGACAACAGCCTGGAAATTCCAAGTGTTCACTCCATTTTCAGAAGTTTGGGTATTTCTGAAGACAGTAAACAAGTTTTAAAAAGCTCTACAGTTATTTAGTGCTAAAGTATGAAGTCAGATAGGAAAAAGAGCTATACCTGTAAAGCTGCACTTCTCAGTTCCAAGCATGTTGCAATTTTAGCTATGGTTTTCTGAAATGGAAAAAAAAAATTAGTACTGAAAATAGTATTTGTCCACATTGACACTTTTAAAAAATGTAAACACAAACAGTTGATTTTTTTTTTTTTGCAAAGGTTTCAGGTCTATTGTTCAGTACCAGACCACTGAGGATCAGAAGCTTTTTTTATAGACAAGCAGGATTTACTGAAAGCACAATAGATGAAAGACATCTGCCACTTAACTCCCCTCCCACAGCCCAACAACACAGATGGGGGTCATTCACTCTTCAGAAACTGTAGTAATGCCTAGCACATCATAAACTGTTTATAAACTCAACTGCTCTCAGGTGATAGAGAACTAAAAAAAAAAAAAAAAAAATCCAAGCCAAGCAGCCTATTACCTCCTGAGAACCTGAGTGCTGAGTGGTTTGTGCTGAGTTGCCCTTTTAGGAGCCAGGCCTACAGCTCCCAACCTCAGCAGACCAAGTCTACCCACATCAGACATTACAACAACCCAGTATCTCAGCCCTAAAAAAACCACAGCCCACTCCTGTGGGTTTTGGTGGGAGAGGAAGTCTAAAGGTAGATTATTTTTCTAACTCTCTATTTTTGTGATTTTAAGAGATTTAAACTGTGAGTGAATCATGGAATATATGCCTGAATTTAAACTTGTCAGCAATCTAAAATATCTGTAAGCAGAACTGCGAAGTAATTTCTCATTTTCATTTAAAACTTCAGAAGGCAGGGAAGGGCTTCAGAATAGCACATTGCAAGGAGTCTTGCTTTGAAGACAGCTTTAAGCTTTTATGTCTCAAAAAGTAAGATGCTCCAGCAAGTCACATTTGTTTCTGTTACTACCAGCTGAAATGAGGAGTTAAGACTTCCATTAGTGACATGAAGAGGACACAACTGCCCAGTGTATTTTTCCTGACCATCACAAGTTTGTTCATTGACTAAAGCCTTTTTGAGAAGAAAAACTCAGACAATGTGCAGAAAAATAAGTGCCAGATATAAATTCAAAATACTCCATGGAACATTTGTAGGGCAAGAAAACCAGCAACAATAAAGCTACAAAGAAAAGAGGTTTATTTTCAAATTAAATTTTCCCCCAGAAGGAAGACTAAAGTTGAAATACACAACTGTAACTCATTCTCTCCTTTTAAATCAGGCAATATAAAAACAGCTTCTCCACAAGCTGGATGCAAGGGGAGGAAAAGATTTCCAACAGCACAATTCTAGCATAAAAGAACTTCAAGAGTATGGGCACCTGGCAATCTATGCAGGGTCAGTCAAGTCCAAAAGGAGGGTTATATTTTTTGGACTCCAAGAGGTGGGTAACAGCAGATAAAAACTATGCATGCTTTCAAAGGTGCCTCCCCCATCACCTGTTCTGGCTCTCCTGCAAAGTGGTGTCATAAATCCTTCTCAATCTGCTCCTAGGCCCCCAGTAATTCCAACAAACTAAGTGACTCAAGTTTCAGTTCACCTTAGGCCACATTGGAAGTTGAAAGAGTTCAGGAGCTGAATCTTAAGTAGGTCACACATCAATACCTCAAGGGCAGAGCCAACAGCTGCAGCATGCAAAAGCCTCAGATATCTGATTTTCATCTGCCACCACTGGCTCAAAGTTTTTGAAGCCATTTCTCCCCAGCTGGCATCTCCCCTTAACATTGTTACAACATGGCACTAGGCCAGACTTTTCATCTTCATATTTTTTTATTACTGCCTATTGTATGACAGCCTTTCAAAACTTTAGTTCTTCTGAGCACCTTCCCAAAAAGCAGCGAGTGATGCCTATTAACACAGGACACATTGTTCAGTCAACAAACTCTCTCCTCTCCAAAATAAATTCTGCTATACAACAGAGACCCATGAGTGGATCTCCAGCACAGCTTGAAAAAACACAGGTATCTGGAAACAGAAAAGAGCACATAGAGTCCTGAGCTCACTTTGAGACTTTCAGACCCACACTGCATACGTGGGTGTTGTGGATTTGTTTACATGTACTGCCAGGCTGGGTGGGAGGACACCAAGTAGTACTGCAGAAGAAGATTCTCAGTCTCTAGAATGAGAACACACTACAGCCATCAGCTGCAGTATAACAAAAGGAATTCCTTTTTTTTATTTGTGAACATCTGGAAAAATATATCTGCAAAGGTAGATTCTTAAAGATGAAGGTGTGAAATAACGGGTAAAAGAAAGGAGTCCACAGGTTCCCTAGGGAAGGGAGGGGAATCTCTGAGGTTTGACTATAGCTCCCGCATTTGCAAAAGTCTAGCTGTTCCAATGGTTTGAGTGTTGACTGCTGAGCAAAAAGCATGTCCATTCTCTGTGAGATCAAAACTCCTCCACTTGCACAACAAAAAGAGGGCTATGAGTTTGCAGGGTACCAGCGCACAGCACACAGTCTCCATGCCCCACCACAGAACCAGAACACGTAAACAGATTTTCACCTGGCTCTGCCCCTCCTGGTATCTTGCTAAACGCACACCACAAATGAGGTCTCAGAAGCACTGCTCAGCCCCTATCTCCTATGAAAATTCACCAGTAAATTCAACAACTCCACTATTCCCTATCCTGCAGATTCATAACTGTGTGTTCTGAAAACTGCCTGAACTAGCAACCCCCTCACAGAACAAAGAGCAATACAAAATGTGTGTCCTCTGGCTCCTGGGAGCTGAAGTGCAATAATGGCTCTAGAAACAGATTAATTGAACAGAGTTTGGGAGTCTTAAATAGTAAAGAATAGGTTTTATATGGAATCTATTGAAATATGGCAGGCTCCCAGCAGGCATTATTCATAACTATTTCTTTAAGGGACCACACCCAACCCAAAAGTTAAAAATGCAGCTAAACACTGTTATCATTTTCAGCTGCTACTATCCCTGCTGCAAAGGCTCCTTTTTGCAACAGGGAAAACATTCTGCATCTCATTAGAAAGACTGAAGCCATAATTAACTTAGCTAGTTTAAAATAGTTTAGATTCAGTTTATTGTAAACTCATGATTAGAATGGGGAAAAGTCAGTTGATCTCGTACTCAAGGTTTCTTCAGAGGAGTTGCGTAAGAACTGTGCTAACTGTAATGGAGGCAAAGATGTTTGCACAAACACAGAGCCAGAGCAGAGCTTGGCTTTAACCGGAGTTTAGGCTGTTAGAAGACCAGTAGTTTAATGAATCATACTAAGACTGTTCAACAGTGCTTGTATCTCAGCAAGTTATCATTGTTTCAAAAGCAGGATTTTCTAACACTGACGAAAAATTAGCCTAGCACAGAAACAGTTACACAAGAAGCAACAACTGTGGTTGGAAGAGGGCTTTAAAGGTCACATTTATTGCACAGAGAACTGGGTGAGAGTAACTGTAGCTGGAGACAAGCCGATAGACATAGCCAAACCTAACTGGAACAATTCCTGTCACAAAACACAGCGGTTGATCATGAATGATCATAAATTTTAGAGAATGGAGGTAAAACAGTGAACAGCAGTATTCAAAATGTTATGACTGAGGTAAATTCACCAGGAGCTGCATCTCTTAGTATTCCACACATGCTGCCTCTCAGTGATAAAACTGTTGCACAGCCTCTTTATAGCTGTTGAAGGGAGACAAAACAAAATGATTTGCTGTTTACAGGATCTGCAGAGAAATGCTTCAATAAAATTCACAATCACTAATGAAGAGTCCAGCACTGTCAATTACCCAAGTCAAGACAGAGAACGAAAAATACGGAATTATGTCCAGCAATAGTTATAAGATGACAACCCATCACAATTTGAAAATACAGGAGAGAGCAACAAAATCTGTAGTCTGCTCTTTCAAGGCAAGCAGCATATAGTGCTTCAAAACTGATTCTTTAGGAGCAAAAATGGGAGATACAACTATTTAAAAGCCTGAATTCTTATCATAAACAATACATGCATTAGAAGATAAATGATAACTGGCTCACAGGATGACCAGGAAAGAAACTGGTGGTATCTGTCAAGTATTCTTAGATTAACAGATTGTATTATTACATTACCAAGTAATACACCATCAATTTTCGTGTGGCCATATCTGCACTGTAGCACCACCTGTGATGCACGAAATAAACCAAAACATGGTAAAAGTTCATACAGACAGATAAGGATGAGGATTTGAATCTAGTCTCGTCCTTTCCCTGCAGCTGTAAAGAAAGTAGCATCCCCTTGCTACAGAGGAATCACTGCTGAAACCTACCTTCCCCCCAGGGTAGATCAAGTAAAAAATGCCTCACAATAATTCTCGGCAGTATTTATGGTCCTTTGGAAAACAGCTGACCGAAAATCTACAAAAAAACTGCACTGATGGTAGATCAAGCAGTGGAAATCATAATCATCTTAAAGGCCTTTCAATCTACAAAATTCTGCACGTAGCCTTAGCCAGTGACATCAGATAAGCAAACCCTGAAGGTTACAGAGTCTTCCACAGTAAAATTAAAAATAAAAAAAAAGTGTCTCTTGTATAACATACAGAGCCTCAGCATGCTGGTGGGTGCACTGGCAGGAGAACAGTTGAGCAAAAGTTGCTGATTTGTAGCTGATTTTTAGAAGGGCAGGGGGAAAGAACATACATTTCTATTTAATCAAAATGCTTACAAACCCAGTACACACCAAGCCCTCCAGCCACATGCCATGTGAATTATATTAGTGATGACAGTAATTAGTCATACTGACTAGATAGATGATATACTGGACAAGCTCCTGCAGAAACAGGGAAGACAAGCACAGCATGGAGCTTTACATCAGAGATTTTGCTGTGCAGAGTTTTAAGTGCTTTTTTTAAGCAACAGCAAAACTCCACTCACAATTTTCTTTTTTTTTTTTTTTTTTGTGACTAGCATTCCTTATGGTAGAGGAGATAAAGTGTTCTTTCAACAAAATGTTGGGGAATTCATTTGTGCATGTGGCTAATGAAACAGGCACCGCTATTTGATAAACAGACTCAAAGATTCAGTGCATCAGCCACATAATGACTGGCAAAAACCAGCAAGTGAAAAAATGCCATCCTCTTTCATAAATTATTTCAGCTTTAGAAATGGGTATCACTCTGCTGGGATGTAAAACCACCACCCATTACTTTTTTCTTTTCAGAAGATTGTTGCCTTAAGACATGACAGCACTTGTGCATGAAACATCTCCATTTCCTGAGCCCCTCAGGCCTTCCCTCATGGCTGACCTCATTCACTTCCACAATCTGGTTCAAGGTCCTTTTCATAAGACTCAGGGAACATCTGGAGGTAAAGCCCTGTGCGGTTATCATTCCCATACTCACAGGAGATGATGTCTCCAGAATTGAGATTAACAGCTTCACCTTCATGAAATAACTACATTTTCAAAAGTCTCCACAGAGGGGAAAGATGACTCTAGCTGAGAATAATGGAGAAAGCTACCAGCAAGAGAAGGAGAGCAGAAGCATTCAAGGAATAAACAGCTGTCCAACATTAACATGGCTCTCATGGCTTACAAATCAGGAAAAGTGGACCAAATTCTTCTCCAAAATTATGGCTCTGTTTAAAGGATTCATGAGCTTTATCATCTTTGCAGAAGGTAAGCAGAACATGGAAGACCAGGTCTTTGCTTTTCATGTTGGTACACATAGAGGAAACAGCTACAAACCTCCTTCAGAGTCTATGTAAAGGTGCATTTCTTTGAGCTTCTTTACACACACATCAAGTTCATCTCGAATTTCTGTAGCCAGCACCCGTTTTCAGGACTGACATTCCTAAGCACAGCTTCCATTGCTCTTGCATCCTATTACCATTGGTGAGACTCTGAGCTAGCAAATATCAATTTTCAGGTAAAAGCATTGCTCAAACAAGTGATTTTTTAACATAAAAATCTGGAAATATACATCTCTAGTTTTTTATTCCTAAGAAAAACATGCCTTTATAGAAGACAAGGAAATTTAGTAGGGCCTCATATCTCAAAAGATTTTATTTTGCAGTAAATGCTTGAGTGCATAAGTCCACTTAAATCCCATCACAGAACTGCAGTAGCATGTTGCTGAGACAAGAAACAGCCTTTTCAACTGAGGAGAGGGAGGAGTAAAGTAATTTCAATATTTTGAAAGATTATAAACAAATAACATTCTAAGAGACTGCTAGGGAGTATTCTGCCAGGACCCTTCCCTGTCAGGTGTTACATGTTAAGCTTTCATCCCCCTCACACACCCTCAGTGTCTGCAGTTCGAGATGTTTTGCATTCAGAATTCATGACATAAATTGTGCTAATGTTGAATAAGTAAGTTATCAAATATTAATCCAAAATAAAAGAAACACCCAGGTTATGAAAGACACTGGCCAGCATTCCTGACATTCGATAGCACAGCAGAGCATCCCTCACATCTAACGACAGCAACTGTTTCAGCCACGCTGGGCTCTGTTGCTGTTTGTGTATATTGAGGGAGGAAAAAAGGTCTCATAAGGCTCCGCCCGCAAGATAAAAAAACATAACACACATCAACATCTATGAGTCAAGCTCCTTGCCTGAACAAACAGCAGTACTCACCTTTTGATCTTCTGTGAATTCCGAGTTGTTGTGCTGAGACTGTGCCACTTTCTGGAGGTGCCTGGCTAATCTGGATGGGGGAAAAGAAAATTGTAAAGTGGGAACACAACACAAACACACACACCCCAGCTCCAGAAAATGTGTCAGCCAAAAGGTTCACAGACTGCTGCTCCAAAGAGGTTTGAGCTGGTTTTGCTGCTGTGTTTTTGCTTTGTTTTTGTCTTTTGAATCAAAGTTTTCTATAGTCATGGTAGTTCATACTTAAGAAAAAACCCCAGAAGGTGGACAAAATGTGCAACATTAGGCAGGAAAGAGTAATGCATCATGAAAGGAGAACAGGTAAGAGGGTCATTATAGCCAACAGCCCCTTTTACAAGCACTGACTTTTTTTCCGCTCACAAACCCCTTCTTTTACAATAACAAACCACAGCCCCTGTGAAGACCCTCTGCAATCCCACGCACATTTCCCGGGAGAGGCTGAGGCAAGTGAGATGCCAGGGGGCTCAGGTGAGTGTTCACCCTAAGCCATGGCACACACTCTCCCAGCACTGGAAGCCAGGCACAGGGCGGCTTGGCCTTGGCTACTGGGGTGGATCCACTCACATTTGTGCCTGTCAGCATCACAGGCGGAGCACAAACCTCACCCCTTGTCATCACCAAGGCAGGAATATCAAGGGGTTTGGAAAGGAATAGCAAGCAAACAGCTCGAGAAAGCAAAAAGAAGCTAGAGGGAAGCTATGGGAAGAGTTACAGTTTCCATCCTGAGAGGACGGAGAATATTAAATAAGCAAAACCTCTGGGCAATTGTTGCCATTCCTTGTAAATAATTTTTTACAAGCAGAGGGAGAGGGAGGACAGGGGTTGAGGGGAAACCCAGGGACATCACAATAGGCTTCCTCCTGGAACCTCACAAGTTTGCACTGTGAAAGGGACACTGCTTCCCTCCACCACTGCTGTGGGCATTGGCCCAGCTGTAGGAGGGGTTTATAAAATATATACACCAAGATGCATCCAGCAGAACAAATTGTTGTCAAAGCCACAGGAACAAAAATCAGAATTCAATTTCTTTGCTTTTCCTCAAAATCAGATCTCAAAAAATGCCCATACTGACTGAGGCCACTGTAGCTTTTAACTCTTACCAGGAAAAACACAACCAAACAGGAAGAGGTAACTGCACAACTTGGTGGTATTGTCCCACCTCAAAAATGGAGAAAGATTGGGCCTGAGAAAAGACAAAAAGCATAAACATACTTGAACCCAAAAGTACACTCCTTGCCTACTGCCCTGCCCTATGAAACACAGGACGCAGAGAAAGAGCATTGTAAAGTAACGATTTAAGAAAACAGATTACCATAGCAGCAATATGCCGCCCACAACAGGCAGCATCACAACATTAACATTTCTGCAAGCATCATGAACACAACCCTCTTTCCATTTGTCACTAATACAAAAAAAAATCCACCCTAATCCAAATGAATGCATCTGGCGTTGCCCTTGAAGTTCATTCAAAGTTAGATGAGACCAAATTCCATGATGGGGACATTTAACAGGGAAGCCACTGCTGACAGCTCAAATGGTTCCTGCATGAATAATCACCCAAATGACTGACATCCACATATGGGCAGTTACTAAAAATATCTTATTTTACTTTTGATGATTCTTTTTTTCTGCTGAGATACAGATCTGGAAGAGAACTTTTTTTCATCTCTCTGCCAAGGTTTGTAGAGTAACAGCCTGCCCTACTCTAAAGGCCATATGCAAACTGCATATCAGTGAACTTGCAGTGACAAGTAACACTTCATCCTTCCTGGTGAGTGAATGAAATGAGGTTACAGCCTCTCCTGACCACCTGGTATGTGGCCAGCAGACCAGTTACTCTGAATGACAACTGAACTGGCAACCAACGTGGTTAGAACCCAACTTGTCCTAAACAGTGCTAAAAGATCCCTCAGGGAGCATCTCTTCAGCTGACTTTCTCTTAGCAAACAAGTGTGAACCCTCTTGTCAACTTACAGAAAATTCACCATGAGAAGCCTGGCCTGAAATACTGCAATCACAAAGAAATAATTTTCATTGTCATGGCAAATGGAGAAGTAGGGAAGAACATCTGACTAAAGGTACCAGGCGTGTTTCCAAGGAGTCCATCATCAGTGCCCTGTAGCCAATACTCCTCTGCTGCCACAGGAGTCATGGATGGTGCAGTGACACCCTGTGCCAGCCAACCTGACTGGGGGTGCCAGGTTCCCCACCCTCCCACACTGGTACCATCGGGGACACAATACACAAGCATGCAATGGACCCCTTTTCATTCTGATGAGTTGTATGGAGTTTTTTTGGTTAAGGCTGATACTTAGGCAGCCCATTTGCCAGGTCACTCCACTGCCACCAGCAAGGTGCCAGGGCAACAGGACGATGGGATGGGAGCATCCTGGTCCAGTGGTGCATCGGGGGCTCCATCAACGAACCATTCCGGTAGCCCACGCTCTCAAAATCACAAGCTGGTTTGGGGTAGAAGGGACACTAAAGGTCACCTTGTTCCATCCACTGCCATGAGCAAGGGACACACCTTCTACCAAAGCAGGTTGCTCTAAGCTCCACGCCGGCCGCTGCCGACCTCCCAAGAGAGCGGGCCGGCCGGCTCCCGCCTCGCCCCCGGGCCGGGCACCCCCGAGGGAGCTCCTCGGCTCCTGGCCCC
>NW_005054602.1:370374-382709 GCF_000277835.1 Geospiza fortis | reverse complement strand
GGCAGCCGCTGGCCTGACGGACAAACCCTGAGAGGTGCCGGCGCGGTAAGCGTGGCGCGATAGGTGCCGACGCGATGCCCCTGCTCGGTTTGCGGGATCTGGGCCGTGCCGGGGAATCTGTGCTTGGCAGATCTTCTTGGGTCTGTTTTGGTTTTGTTTGTTTGTTTCTTAGCAAAGCTGTAGAGTGTTTTTATAGGGATGAACTGAAGGGATTCCAAAAGGACCACGGGATGATGGAGGTCCTAGGGAGCCTCTGGGCTTTGTCCCGTGAGGTCTGGAAAACCTTTGAGATGGAGAGTACACAATTTGCTTCTCAATTTTTCTGTCCTCATGGTGACGTTTTACCTCCCATGTTCAGGATGTGTCCAATATGTTCTATCACCCCGCACTGCTGTTGTGAAACTTACTACAATGCCTGTGTTATATTTGGCTGCTGAAATTGAAGCGAAAGAGAAGAGAGTCGGCTTTATCTCTGCCCTCCCAACCTTCCCGGTCTGATACACGTGTGTAAATAGATCCATGTTTTCAGTCAGGGTTTGTGGTTGCAAGTTCACGTATACCAAAGGCTCCCAAACAAGCTATTCACAGATGGATCAGGCACAGTATAATGATCTCAGTGAACTGAGATTTAGCCTGGAAAGGAGGAAGCATCTCAGAGGTGACCTTATCACTCCCTACAACTCCCTGAAAGGAGGTTGTGGCAAGTTGGGGATCAGCCTCTTCTTCCAGGTATCAAGTGACAGGATTAGAGGAAGGGGCCTCAGTCTCTGCCAAGGGAGGTGCTGGTTTTGCATTACGAAGGATTTCTTCACAGAAGGGGTTGTTAAACATTGGAATGGGCTGCCCAGGGAGGTGGAGTCACCCACCTCCATCCCTGGAGGCCTTTGAGGAAAGGCTGGACATGTCATGCAGTGCCATGATCTAGTTGACATGGTAATGTTCTCACAAAGGTTGGGCTCAGTAATCTGAGGGTCTTTTCCAACCCAGTTGATTCTGTGATTCTGAGATATTTCTCATGTAATTTACAGATATGTTCAGCCTTATGCAGGAGGTAACAAATGTGGAGGTTTTTTTCCTAGCAATGTGTGTGCTCACATAGAGTAAAGTAGGTGGTAGCTTTTTGCCGAACTTAAAATAGTTGCCTCAGAAAGCATTTGTATTTCAAGAGTGTAATTCTCACACAAAGCACATAGATAATGAGCACGAGGCATATAGAAGCTTAGCATTTCAAATGGGGAAAAAAAAAGAAATTAATTTCAAATTAGTTATTTACATTTGGAATATCTTTTTGTGAGCAGAGGACCAGGACCTGGGCAGCCCCTCAGTTGTACCTGTTCCTGCAGCTGTTCTTTCCTTTCCACTCCTTAGATTTGGCATAGACAACACTGCAGGAAGAAGATGACCCACTGGTTCCATCGCAACCCTCTGAAGGCTACAGCTCCCGTTTCATTTAATTTTTATGGGGTAGCCACCACTCCAGCTGCAAAAAAGGTTTGCAAGTAAGTGTACTTGGGACTAGCTTCACTCTGCCTCTTACAGTTTGGGGAACATCCTTAAAAGTAATGGTTGCTTTTCAGTTTTTGAGCTGAAGATGACTAGAGATGTGTAGGCAGGGAGGCAGTACGACGCTGCTAACACAGAACATTTGCTTACAGGGAATGAATTCTCCAGTCTCTGAGTGCACAGCAAGGCCAATTACAACAATGCAGAGGCAAAAGACTAAACACTTCATTGTCTTTCTGATGACTATGCATTCCTCTGCAGAGGATTGCTTAATATCCATAAGTGGATAGGGCTTGACTGTTCCGTTGTGGATAGGAATGTAATTAAAAGGGATCTCAGCCTATTTTGCAGCTCTATTCTTATCTCTTCATCTCATCATCCCATTCTATTGTTAAAGATTGTTCCTGCTTGTTGCTTCCCTTTCCTCTCTGTGCACCCAACCTCTTGGTAGGTAAAGGCACAGTTATTTT
Organism: Geospiza fortis; assembly: GCF_000277835.1. Taxonomy (NCBI): domain Eukaryota; kingdom Metazoa; phylum Chordata; class Aves; order Passeriformes; family Thraupidae; genus Geospiza; species Geospiza fortis. Next base: position 380,736 of record NW_005054602.1, on the reverse strand, counting down.
AGTTAGTGTTAGAACAGTAGATTGAGTACTGATTATCCACTGCTGTGGGTCCAGTCATATGTATCCAGAGGAGAAAGGAAGATTTTTCTGTATTGGTACATTTTAATAGGATTTCTTAGGGTTTTTTTTTCTCCTTTCATTTAGTGAATTGCGGTTGTCTCGAACACGGCTATTGGAGCTTTTTACAGACTCAAGCTGTAATCCAGAAATGATGAAGAATGCAGCTGACTTCTACTTCTCACTTCTGCAAGGTAGGGAGATTTATTAGCAGTACTACTAATTCATCAAGAGAAGTATCAGTTCAATTCTAATGGCACTTCTCAGAATGTTAATTGTGCTGATCTCCCGTAAGGAAGCTTTGTGCTTCTCAGGAAGGAGAGTATGTTCATGGGTTCTGTGCTTGATACCAGTGCTGGCTGCTCACCAGGCCCCTTCTCCAAGTTTCAGTATCCTTTGTGACCCTGCCAATACTAAGTGCTGGCAGCCCTGCCCTCCTGCCTTTAACCTAATTCTGCTTCCTGTTGGAAGAGAAAACATGTATTTGTCTTTTAGGTGGTGGTGAGTTGCTCCCTAAGTATAAATTGAGTCTATTAATTAGTTTATTCCATTTAGTATTCAGTGTAAACTGCTGGTTTGTCTAATACTAGACCATAGATTTGTTGCAAGTTTACCTTCTACTGCTGCTTATCTTAGGGGTGTGTGTATATATATGTAGGTGCTCATTAGCATGGTATCTGCATTTTCAGTAGATGGTTCAGCTGTGCTGACACATTCCTTTGAAACCTTCCTTCTGCCAATATTTGGGTAACTCTCTCTTAGCAGTCAAGTGCTCAGCCAGGTTTCTTAGGACTGAGTTTTCAGGAATCAGCCGATTTGTGGAAAGTTGCAGGAATCCGTGTGTCTCGGGCTATTGTATGAGTCCAACACGGCTAGCTCTGGACTCTAGCCCACACGGTCTTACATGAACAAAGTAAAAGATGAGAAGCGCTCTTCTCCACGTGGGGACGAGTGTCCTGTTTATTGGCTTGGGAATGGACGCTTCTGGTTCCAGCGACCACTCGAGTGTAAAAGAGAGCGTGACAATCTTGCGGTGCACTTTATACCTGAGGGGGATGGGGGCGGGGGAATAGGACCACAGCCAATGGGATACCATTGCGGCGGGGCAAGGGGAGGGGTGACCAGGGAACAGACCACCAGGGGATATAGCAGAGGGGTGCATGAGGGACAGACCATGTGATGGGAGAGGGGAAATAACAATCTACATGACATAACTTACTCAGTACAAATTTCCAATTACCCAGTGCAAAACAACAGCTAAATAAGCTATTTAGTGCAATACAACAGAAAGTGGGGTCTTTCAGTCTGTGGGAAGTAAACATTGGTTTAATGAGCTCCTGGGAGGGTGTAGGCTAATGTCACATCTAATGGTCAGATAAGAGTCCCTGTTGCAACAGCCAAGATTTGGATAGTTTCTTCAGGCCACTAAAATCTTCTGCATGTGAAAGGAACAAGTATTTTCTGATTTTATAAACATGCGACACACTGACAGGTATTAGCCCCAGTAGCTGCTATGGCAGGCTCTTGACCTCTTAAAGTCTGTAAGGCCTGATCTGACCAGGACCCTTCTTCAGCATCACTAAAATTTCCTGGGCCTGCATATGCAACATCCCATAGCATGAGCCTCATCCCACTAACTGCTGTTTTCTGGGCTGCTGGACATAAAAAAACAATTTCTTGTAGCCCTGAAGATGGATGATGACTAGGTGAGCCCATGCTTAGAAGCCCTTTTCCCTCTCCCTGTTGACCAGGAAGCTTTTCCTGGAATTTCCTGGTTGGCAGTATGGTGGCAGAGACAGCCACTCACTCACCTTGAACACCCTCAGCCATCCTGTACCTGGGCTAGTCCCACTCCCAACTTGTCACTGTATGGGACATGCAGAAATCTGCCAGGTTTTCCTTGAGCAGTCAAGATTCTCAGAATTGAGTTGGTAACATGCTGGGCAAGCAGTTTCCTGGAGTAGCCAGTTGGTTTTTTCCACATTTTGTTCTCAAGATACTGAGTAATAAAAATCCCAGGAAGTAACATGGGATTTTGAGGGGTTCAGCAAGAAACATTCCTTTATCTATATCTATATTCATATTGATCCATCTCCTTCATTACTAATTTCTGCTTCTTACTTTGAGATTGCCTGTTTTATTATTCCATAGGTTTTATCCTTTCACTGGATGACTCTTCCCAAGAGTGCAAGTTGAGATATATTCAGAATTTCAAGTGGACGGACACGTTACAAGGACAAGTCCCAAGGTGTGTGTGCTTTTCTGGGTGTGGGGTATGCAGCTGCTCTCTGCTGCTTTGTTACACACATGCACAGGCCTGAAGGGAAACAGAAATGCAGCAAAGTCTTGAACACAAAGTAGTTTCTAAAAAGGTGTTACTAAATTTTTGGTAACTGCTGTACTGTGTTAGGTGTTCTGAAGTGTGCCTAGTGGCCTTTATGTTAAGCTGTGAGAATGCACAATAACGGTAGAAGGATCCGCTAGGTCTCAGTTGATCTACAAACTCAACCTGCAGTTAGCTAGAGCAGTATAAAGAAGAGCCTTGAGGATATTGGTGAATTGAGCATGGTAACAAAGCACACTGCAGTTTGAAACTTAATTTGGCACTATTGCCTGACCAGGAACTTCTGTGTGTTTGGAGGTTCCAGTGTTGCTGAAGATCCGATTTTGTTCTTGTCCTCTGAGGCTCTGAGTACGTCCTCTTGGTTCAAACAAACAAATCTTCTGTTTCCGGGAGGAATACAGATCTGTAACCTTTTGAATTATTCACTTATCTCTTGCTATTGGAGGTAATTGTGTTGTATAATCATGCCTACAAATTTGTCAAGCTTTAGCTAGGAGTGTTTGACCTCCTCAAAGCTTTAATTCCCCATGGAAGAAAATTTGTTGATTAGGACTTTATTCTAATTTTCTCACGGTCATGCACACTTGTACTTGTGCCAACATTACTCTTCCCTCTCCCACATCTTTCTTTTTAAAACGTTTGCTAGTTCCTAAGCTAAACTGAGCTTGTGATTGCAAGTTCAGTCTTTTCAAAGACTCTGTGCAAGTTCAGTCTTTTCAAAGACTCAGTTTTTACCTTTTGAAATTTCCTGCTATTTGCAGGAAAAAATCCTGCTATTTGTCTGCAGTTACATAAATAATTGCATTAGCATTCATTTGAGAGAGTTGTAACAGACTCTGACTTATTAACTTAGCAGTACAACTTTAAAGTGGACATTCCAGGGCAAGGCTTTCTAAAAATGTGTGACTGAAAAAAAAAAAAAAAAGAGATAGCAAAATGTCAGCCACACCCAAAGCTAAACAAATCTCAAGTTACAGTTTTAAAATAAAAGTTCCCAAAAGGGAAGGGTGGGCATCTGAATGTGGTAGATTCAATGATGAGTTCTTAAAGGGAATAAGTAAAAAAAATTATGTCTCTCTTAAACAGTTCAGCAAAGTAGAAGGTTCAGAATTGGAAATTGTTGACATTGTAAATGAAAAATGTTTTATGGAGAGAAGTGTTAACTTTTGCTACGTGAACTAGCAGCAGAGAGAGATGTGAGAACAAAACTGAATGCATTAAGCTTTTGGGGGGTTTTTATCTGTCTTTCTTTAGTGCCCAGCAGGATGCAGTGTTTGAACTGGTTTCCATGGGATTTAATGTAGCTCTATGGTACACAAAATATGCATCAAGACTTGCTGGAAAAGAAGAGTAAGTGGTTTTCTTTTCTTAACAATTCTGCTGTAGCAATGCTCCACCAAAGATTTAGCAGGTTCTGGGGGTTGCCTGCAATAGGAAATGTCCAGCTCAGGCAGAGGAGTTCCAGGAGGCAGTTGGTCTTTGCACACAAGCACTTCAATCCCTTCTTGCCTCTGTAAACCGAGTGCAGTAGTACTACATGACTGTGATACAGAGATAGTGTCAATTGTCAATGAACCCTTCATCAGTCCCCCTCTAAATGTCCAGGTAGAAAACTGAGATTCTTAACATCACAGCTCTGCTGACATTTTAACCCTACAGACCTCTAAATCCTTGGCTTCTAACACTGAGGTTGGCTTTTACTTGAGAGTTATCACAGGATCTTACATTTTTTCTTTCAAGCAAGATCTATATGATTATTTCATGACTGGACACTGTGAGAAACTTCTTTATTCTGAGGGTAGCACAGCCATGGGATAGGTCGCTTAGGGAATTAGTGGACTCTTGATTCTTGAAGGATTTAAGGTTCATCTAGACAAAGCTATAACTGATCTGATCTGCTGTTGCGAAATATGGTGCCCTGTCATGGCTTGACACTGGCACAATGCCAGTGCCCCATGAAAATTTACTTCCCTGGTGTTTGCTGTGAGATGTGACCAGGAAATAAGCACAGCATGCCTCTACCTTAGAAAAAAAAGTTTATTAACTAAACTACAAAAGGAAAAAACCCCCCCCCACACACACACGCACACACACACCTGGAAAATGAAAACTCCACAAAAACATTTCCTCCTTCCCCCACCACATTTCCAATACATCTTCCAAATTTCAACTCTCCATCCATCCACCCATCACTCACTCATCCATCCATTGAGTAAATACTCAATTTCAGTCCGTCAAGAGGAGAGGAGTCCTTCTTGGTGCCATGGTGACCTCTTCCTTGCATGCCCAGTGCTCTCTCCACTGTGCATGGATCAGAGCTGCTTCGAGGGTTATTCTTTTAAGGGTGCTTTGACCAGTTCCAAAAAAGCACAGTCTCTCACTCTCGGGACCTCTTGTGCCCCCCATACTTGTCTACCCCCTGGGGCCGGGGGGTCTCCAAACTGAACCCTCTCAGTTCTGAGCCATCGCCTCCCCCCTGCATGCAGCCTCTGTGTCACGAGGAAGCATGGTTCTGTCCATGGCTGTACCAAAAAGAGTCCAGCAACCAGCTACTCCATCTCTTTCCGGGCTCTTCTTTACTCTCCCAGCCTCATTCACTGCTCCAACTGTCATTCACTTGCCCATTTCCTCTTTATCATCCACTCCATCTCCCCTCCAGGAAAGGTCCAAATGCTCTGTGAGGTCTTCATTGTCCAGAAAGGGGTTAACAAACTCCTGCACTCGGCCAGGCTCCTTCCCTGCTGCACTCCCCCCTTCCCCCTCCTTCTCCACAAGCCGATATCACTTCAAGGCCACAGGCCCGTACCAGCTTTCTCTCTCTCGTCTTCTGGCTGGGGGGGGGCTGCCCAAATCTTCTCGGGGCCTCTCTTCCTCTGTCTCTCCTGGAGGGGGCTGCCCACCGCCTCCTGGTGTCCCCACCACCCTTCCATCTTGAGGGGTCAGGCCTACCTCTGCCGGGCCACAGGTTTCCCCTCCCCCACCCAGCTCGAAGCCGGGCAGGGGAGGCCTTGCCTTTTTGCTGGCCGGAAATCAAAGAGAGAGCCCAAGGGAGTGCTCTGCTTCTAACCCCTGTGTTCTCAGAGGCGCATCCCCCCTCAGTGGCCAAGCCTGGTGTCAATTTAGAATCTGAATACCTATTGGCCTCTGGCCACTCCATTCCCAGAAAACTTGTTTCCTGTAAACCCACAACATGCCCCAAAGCAGGAGGTGGCACTAAATGACACTTAGAGTCCCTTTCTAACCATAATTTTACCAATTCATTCTATTTTCTCAGTATAACAGAGGATGAAGCAAAAGACGTTCACCGCAGCTTGAAGATAGCAGCTGGGATTTTTAAACACCTGAAGGTAGAAGGGCTTTCTTTGCTGTCTGTTCTTCAAGGTGTCTCCAAATACTTGACTTTTTGTCTTAGAGAGGCCTTTGCTATACACACATACCTGAGAGCACCTGAATGATGCAGGAAACAGAAGGGTGTTAATATGTTGTGGTACCCCTCAATCCCTGGAACTCATTCCCAGTGGCACTGGAAGAGTGGTTTGTCTGTCGGCCCATATAATGTGCTACATGTGCTGTCTTGGGACCTTCGCTCAGTGTGTCCCATCCATTTAGGCATGAAGCCCCTTTTTTGCACTGGTTTTGAGCCTAAACTAACTCTGAGACTTGCTTTGTATTTAGGAAAGTCACATTCCAAAATTGATTACACCTGTGGAAAAGGGAAGAGATTTAGAAGCTCGACTTACAGAGTCCTACATCATACAGTGTCAAGCTGAAGCTCAAGAAGGTATCTTCAAATATACATTGGTTGGCTGTAGGAAATTACTCTTTGTGGGTCACTGCTGTCTCATGAATTCTGCTTGGCAGCAAGGCCATGAGTTTTTATTCTCCTAAAGTACTGTGGCATAGTGGGGCAGGTTGCTTTTAAAGATAATTATGTTACAATTATAAAAGGGAAATGCCAAAAATCAGTCTGATATTAAAATTGTAATATGGAATATCTTTCACTTGGGAAGAACTTGTGTGGCACTACTCCTTTTTCTTATTTCTTCTTTTCATGCAATGCTTTCACCACCATGCTTGCCTAACGGACATTCCCAGCTCTTTTACTTTAAAATATGTGCAGCTTCTGTTTATTAGCTACTCTTAAGGCTAACATTCCTTCAGTTTTTCTATTAAATTGGAATCATTCTATCCAAGAAACAATCTGTCTTTATTCTGCTGTTTGCTTGACTGCACAGCATCTATTGTCTGTTCATGCCGGGGTTTTAAAACCCTAAATGCCTCTGCTGATTTGATGTAATGGGACATTTCAATTAAACTTAAATCATGGTGTGGAACTATTTTTCAGTGACAATTGCTCGGGCTATTGAGCTGAAACATAATCCAGGCCTAATAGCTGCTCTTGCTTATGAAACAGCCAACTTCTACCAAAAAGCTGGTGAGTGTCTTCCTTAGTGACTAAATTTATGCACTCTTGCCAGCAGATATACTTCACCTACCCATAAATTGCAATATTAATGCTGTTCTCGGTGGATGTGGAGTGTGTATTTAGCTTCTATTTAGCACATTTAAGGCTTCAGTTATCAGCATGTGTTATGATAAAGCTTTTTGGTTTTGTGGGAATCTTGTTGTATGGTAGGAAATGGTAGCTGATGGTAGGAAACATTAGTGAAGGAAAACAGACTAGCAGCAGACTAACGGCCTGATGTCAGTGGAGTATGTTCCAGCTGCTTTTGGGCCGCATGTCATGATGCAGAGCATGGAGAGTGGAGTGAGTTCATTATGTACCACCTTCCAGATGAGTAAGATGATCTCTGGGCTTACTGAGACAAGTGGGAGAAGTGCAGAAGTGTGGGAGTCACTACTGGAACCTTAACTAGGAACAAGTTTTGAAATGCTGCATAAATATACTTAGAGAATTAGCCATCCAGACTTAGTGGACAGCAGTTTCAGGAATTCTAGGGACAACTGCATGATAGCTATAGATTTTTGGTGGTTTTTCTCAGGGTTTTTCTGTGCTTTTGCAGGAGGAATTTTTGTCCCTCGTTTCTGGATACTTTAGAGTTAGGATCTAGTGCTAAGTTCAAGAATTCTGGTCTTTTAATGTGTTTGGGGTTTTTCTTTTAAGAAATGTCTTAAGAATTACTTTACCTATGTATTCACAGATCAAACATTATCTAGTTTGGATCCAACCTATGCAGGTAAATGGAGGAAGTACTTAAACTTGAAGAGCTGTTTCTATATGGCCTACGTAAGTACTTTGGGTGGCAGCAGTCACAGCTTGTTGTCTGTCTGCCAAGGGCTGCATAGGGAATGGGGGCTAAGTATTGCCTTGGCTTTCTTTGCATACTGTGAAGAGGAATCGTGCAGTGTCAGTCACATTTGAGCTATTTTTGTGGAGCCAAGTGAAATTGCAGCAGTGTAGATTTGTTGTGATCACAGGTCTTTAATTGAAGCCATTCAGGTTGAGCATAATGGTGCTCTCTGTTATCTACATCACAGTCTGATCCTAGGCACAGTTCAGAGCTGAGAATCTTTATGAAGGCCCTGAATGAAACTGCATCAAGTACCAAAAGGTACCATTCCAAGAGCTGTCCCTATTTGCCTGATGGATCTTCTAGCACATACTGCAGTGCCCTTGAGATCCTCAGCTGCTCAATTTGCTGTGTCTTGTAGCCTGCCACAGCGTGTAATCTTTTTTATACTGTACAAAAGGCCCAAGCTAAGCAGTTCACATAATTGTCTTTGGCTGAACCTGTAGCTAAAATCTGCTTGCCTTATTAGCAGGTTTGAGAGGTGAGGGAGGGTAAGAGTTGTGGTACTTCTCCTTTTTTTAAATTTGAGTGATCTGGGCAGTGGTAGATTTAGATAGATTTGTACTGTGAGAACAGACACTAAAGGAAAGGGGGCAAGGTGGGCATTCGTTGATGGGATTGTTCCTTCTGCTGTTGTGTTTACTAGTTAAACTCAGCTCCTGATAATAGATAATAGGCAATTCAGTTTTCACTGGAATACAATACCACCTTCAAGCACAATCGACTTTTTGGGGGTGGAAAAGTTATTTGGACTATGACAAAATATCTCAGACAGCAGAACACCTCATCTTTTCCAGATTCAGTGATGTTTGTTGCAGATGGAGTTTTTGGGTGTTCAGGTAGTTTTAGTTTTCAGTCTTAGCTTTGCAAACTTGCCTGGGGTTCATTCTCTTTCTGTGCTGGGGCTTGATGCTGCACACTGCTGCAGTGAGAGCTTGGACTGGCCTGTGTAGCAGTGCTTCAGGTCAAACAGCTCTGTGCAGCTCAGTTACTCTTGGCTAGAACTGAGACAGCTCCTTTCATACTGTGTTCATGGTTCTGGTTCACAGTGTTCATGTTGAACTGCATTAATGGCTCAGTGAATGCTGCTTTGACTTGGATTCCCCAGCTGTCAACTGTCTGCAGGGAATGGCAGCTTTAAAGAGCTGCAGCTCCTGTAGGGAGCAGGAGGAAGGGATTGGTGCAGGAAGTGCCCAGGGATGTTGGTAATGATTTTGTCCTCTTCCATCAGGCATACTGTTACCATGGCCAGACTTTGCTGGCGAGTGATAAATGTGGGGAAGCAATCAGATCTCTGCAGGAATCAGAAAAATGTAAGTGTGGTTGAGACTGGAGTATAGGGTCTGATGGTGCCATGCCTGTTCTGTTTTGCTATATTTTGTTAATTTGCTCTCCCATAAAGATTTTATCTGTCACCTGATGGAAATCCAGCACATCTTTGAATAGAGACAGTGTATTTTTATTTTTTTAATGGTCTTATCAAATACTGTCTTTCATAACATTTCTGCAGAAAATTTTCATCTTCACTTCTTGGCCTGGCTTAAAGACTGGCTTTGACCTGCCTGCAGTATAAAAACCCATAAGGGTCTGGTCATCCTGTTTTCTGGTCTGTATGTTAGAGTAGTACAGCCATTTCTGCTTTGGAGGTTAAATAGTAAATCTAGATCTTGCTTGTTTATTTTTAAACAGATTTCAGTATTTCTTTTCTATTCATTTGAAAGGTATATTCAGGGAAGTTTGCAGTAGTTCAAGGTCTTCTGCCCAGTCTTCTCTCTTCAAAGCTATTTGTACCCCATTGGCCTGCACTGCATAACTTTACTGCAATGTATAAAAATGCTCAAATCTTCAAAGTGGAAACTTTAATATTCGTTTTAAAAATAAATTGGAAAATTATTAAGAACAAACTAAGTTGGATTTCTTGGAGTAAAACAAATACTGTTCGGCTGTTCAGAGAAGAGTGCTTCTTCTCCCACTCCATATTAGTTATTCTTGTTTGGTTTGGGGCATCAGCTGTGTGTGGACACCTTCATGCCCTCTGTTTTTCCCTACCATATGGCACAGTTCTTAGGCTTATTGTTGCATTTTGCCCCACACATAAGAATGCTTTCCTGCATCTTCCCACCCAAAAAGCTTTTTCTTTTCCTGTTCCTAGTCACTTGTTGGATGCAGTAAATCTTGGCTGTCTTTGAACTGGTTTGGTTTTGTTTCTAAGAAGAAAGAGGCCTGACTGGATTCTGGTGTCTTCTAAGAGTGAAGCACTATAGGGAAGAACCATGATTTAAGAGGGTCATGTAAATAATTTTTATTTCCTTTCTTTCTTGCAAAGTTTTTACCAAGGCTGAAGCATTGTGCAAAGAATATGGAGAAACCAAAGGGCCTGGGACTACTGCCAAACCTTCTGGACATCTTTTCTTTAGGAAATTAGGAAGTTTGATTAAGAACACATTAGAAAAATGCCAGCGAGAGAATGGATTTATGTAAGTAATTCGTGGTTGGTACAGCACTCTACATGAAGTGTTATTACCTCATTTGCCTTAATTTCAGGATGGAATGGTAAATTTTACTCTCCAGTTATATTCCTTTAGAGCATGGCATGTAACTTAAAGATAAATTTGCAGTTCTATAATTTTCTCTTGGCAGATTTGCAGT
>NW_005054602.1:352805-370363 GCF_000277835.1 Geospiza fortis | reverse complement strand
GTACTGACATCTGGAGAGGTTGAGCAGTTTTCTTCTCTCATTCCTCAGGCACTTGGTTACTTTTCCTTCTGCACAGGACAAAATCTGCAGAAGTTGCTGTGTTGCTCTAATGCTCTCTTCCTGTCTCCTGAGATCTAGTAGGCAAAAGAGGACAGAGAGGGAAGTGGAGAAGACCAGTAGGCAATTCTGCTTTGCAAGCAGGGAAGTCAAAACACAGTGCTGCCTTCAGTGAAGATCATGCTTAGGGTGCTAGGAGCTTTACCAGTCCAAGTATAGTTAATATTGTGAATAGGGCTTTCTGTTCATTAATGTCCTTCCAAAAAGGGTTTGGAAATACCATTTTTTTATTTCAGTTGAAAATAATTAAGATTAGTTTGTCTTTAGAGTTCTTTTCCTCATTTATTTCTCCCCTCCTATTATGATTTAGCATTTCATAATAGGTTTGTTATTTTCATTTTTATGATATTTAAAGACCTGCATAATAGGGCAACTGACTAAATGGAAAGGATCATCAAGTACATCAAAGTGAACTGCAAATAGAAAGAGAAATGCTCTGCTCTGCTTTGGTTCAAATACCCATTGTCAGAGCTTACAACAAAAGCATACTGGAGATTTCAGCATGTCCCTGTCCCTCTAGAACAAAACTTGGAAAGAGAAAGCAGTGACTGTTTTGGAAGAGCTCTGTGCAGCACAGGAAGTGAGGTAGAGCATGTCAGTGTGTGAGCTCCTGCTGCCCTGCCAAGGGCAGAGGGACACCTGAGTCAGGCTTTGCCCTGTAGCCAGTCTTTGAGATGCTGCTGTGTTGCTATCATCCACTATTGGCACATTAGGACGGTTTAGGAAAAGAAGTGTCCTCTTCATCTTTGGAAAGTACTTTAAATCCTCATTTGAATTTTGAGGGGTTTTTTTGGACAAAAGATGCTCTTCTCATTAAAGCACTGGGGATAATGGTTAATAAGTCGGAGAAAACCCACCACACAATTAGGGAACAAACAATGATACTAGCAAGGAGTTGCTTTTGTTCTTGTGAACCTTGCTGGCAAGAATGCATGTTAGGCAGTGCCTTAATGAAATGGAAGAGAGCAGCCGTGCTTGCCACTGTGAAAACCCAGATTGTTTTGTTTAGAATTGCAACCAAGACTTGCAGAGATGGTGCCCTGTATTTTAAATACATTTCTGTATTCTGTTCCAGCTATTTCCAGAAGGTGCCAGCAGAGGCTCCCCAGCTGGAATTGAAAGCAAACTATGGCTTAGTAGAGCCTGTTCCTTTTGAGTTTCCAGCTTTAAACACACACTGGACTCCTGAAACAGTTGCAGCATTTGATCTCACCAAGAGGCCAAAGGAGGACACTGTAAGATAATCCTATGTGCTGTTCTTTCCCTCTGGCTTTATTCTGTGTATCATACAGAGTTAGTTTGGCTCTTCCATAGCATTCCCCAGCTCACTGTAGGAAGCAGACATAAGGCTACCACCTAAACCCATCTTTCTGTTGTGCCAGGGGCAAGTCAATTAACCTCTGCCACACTGCCAGCATCTGGAAAATCAGCTCATTTTTTACCAAGTCATGTAACATTACAGCATGCTAGAGAAAGATTATTTTTTAGAAAAGGATTCATTTAAAGATGCTGAAACAGAGAACAATTTTCATTTTCCTCTTGCTTGGGGTTTACTCAAAGTCTTCAGCCTTGAAAAGAGAGGAGACTATTAGATTATAACATGTAAAGTTAGCTGTGCATAAATACTGTGCAGACACAGTGGGTTGTACTTGTGGTATTTAGTTGGTTTTTTTTTTTCTTCTTGTTTGCAGGCTAAACCAAAACCAGATGAAGAAGTAAAACCTCTGAAGGAACCAAATATAAAGCCTCAAAAAGACAGTGGATGCCAGATTTCTTAAATGCCATAAGTGCTTTGAATTCACTTTGAAACTCTATTCATAGGACTCTGGGGCTTTTGTTCTGATCTCCTTTTTTTGATTCTCCTCTTTTCATTTACAAGGCTTATTTAATTTACCTTCGTTAATATGTATCTATCTTTCTTAAGATTGTGGTGGATTTCTAGGTGGTTATTTATATCTGACTTATTTTTGGTTTCAGTGGGATATCATAGAATGAGTGGGCTTAAATGTTCCTATTGTGCCTCTAGGGAGTTTCTTTTTGTGGGTTTAGTTTTACCCACAAATAACAAAGGAAGTATCATGATTGTAATGCTTGAGGGTTTTTCCATTACTTTATATGCTGTATCATGTCCAATTCTGCAAACAGAAGTTTGCATGAACAGTTATATTTATTCAAGTTTTGTCATTCAGGCTTAGGACTTTTTTGTGTTTGAATTCACCTAATTGTAATGAGGGAAGAAAATCTGGGTTTGGATTGTAATAGTCATATGGTATTTCACAGGACTTGCACAGAACTTGGGAAACCTGAAGTTCTGCATAACAGGAGCACAATTTATGTTCTGAAACTATTAGTCTCTGTTCTTTCCTCTATAGATTAGGGGTTTTATATCAGAATTTGTAGCAAAGTACCTTAGCTTTGTCTGTCCTTTAATCCAAATCCTTTAGTATCAAAGTGTATGTGAAAGTAATGCAGCAAGCAATATGGAAGTGCTTAAAAGCAAAGCATCCCTGTGTCATTTGTTCAGAGTTTCTGAATCTTCAAAGCTTTGTTAAGTTCAAAGGCTGCAGACAGTTCTAATCTGGCACTGGAATTCCTGAAACTGTCATGATAAGGTAATGGATTTGGAAGTAAGTTGATGTGTTTCCATCTGGGTGGTGTCTATAAGAAGCTGTCAGGAGAACAGGGAGGAAAGATGAGCTGAAGAGCTGATGGCACAGCTGGGAAGCCAAGCTCTAGATTTCCTTTATGCCCTGTATAAACAGTGCTGCTTCTCAGGTTTTGCAGTATTGCACTAAAATCAGCTCTTTCTGAAGAAAACTTGTGAAAAGCCAAGCCCAGTCAAGGCTGAGAAAGAAAGAATTTTGTAGAACTTGCTTCCATTTCTGCCTGCTGTGGAAAATGTGACAGCATTCTTTAGTGCTGAGCACTGCAAAACGCCCTTGACAACAAAAACATCTTTCTGATTCATTGCAAATGCAAAGGTATATGGTGCATGTGTTGAAGTTAGAGCCTTGCAATCCCTGGGTACCAGTTGCTGCGCTTCTCTTGGCCTGAGAAAGAAACTGAGCAGCCTGACAATGTTCACCCTTCCAGCAAACATGATGGCCAATGCACTTACCGTGATGTAAACTGTAAACACATTGCTCACTTTGTACTCTTTGTTCACCTTACACTGTGCTGTGATTCAGTGCTTCTAAAATCCTTAATGGGGCTTGGAGACACTTAGCTTAGAGAGCAAGTCTGTAACTCCTTGAAGGCCTGTGGAACAAAAGCTGCCAAGGAGGTTAATAGGGAACTCAAGACTCTGAGATACTGGACCAAATTAAAAAATTTGTTGATGCAAAAGGCAAAGAGTCTTTTAATGCTGGCTATTACAGGTTGAACAAATGCAGACCTCCTTGCTTCCCATGATGGATTTTTCTTTCTGTCAGTTCTGCACATAAAACTAAGTGTAAAGTGAGCTGAATTTCTTTGGAAGAAGTTACTGTTTTGCAGGGGCCTAGAGGATAATGAGTATCAAGAAGAATACATACCTGAAATGGCTCCATTTCTTCTGGTGCTGCATGGGGACCTGGTGTATGTTTCATGAACAGTTACTCAAATTTGTTCCTAACTTGATCAGCTGACTCATTAGACTTCTTGCATTGTTAAAATACCAGCTTAGGTTTTGCCAGAGTAGAGTGTGGAGTTAGTTTTCTTATATAGATTTTAATTCTAAAATGTGTATTCCAGCTGTAGTCATCAACATTTGTTCAGCCTGCCGCCTTTAAGGATCAAGATACAGTTAATTCAGTTTTGTAATCACAATTTTTTTAGCTACTCGTTTTTCAGAATTCTTTGCCAATATATACACATCTCAACTGAAATAGTTTTCCTTCTGTGCAGACTAGAGCCTGCTTTCCCTTCTCCCCTCATTTTCCCTTCCGCCTGCTACAAACTGTGGCACAGACTTACCCTCATTTGCTAATGCACTTGTAGGTCCTGGGACTCATTTCCAATGCAGCTTTTATCCATGGGGAATATCTTACAATCAAATTAACAAATCATTACTAAATCATTCCTAAACATCTTAGTAGGAAAGATTATTTTATGGACTTGGAATTCTTTGCACACTTTCTCAAACTAAGCTGTTTGTCTGAATCAAGTTCACTGTAAATAGGTTGGGGCATAACCAAGTGAATTGTGTCAGATGATGACTTTACTTAAGCCTACCTGTGTAACCTCTTGTGCCATAGCTGTTTCAGTAAATATGCTGTAGTAGTTTAAAAATAGACTAATGGAATAAATTAATTCATTTAACATGTGTTGCTTTTCAAGAGAAACTTTGTTTACTTCTAGCTGAAATCCTGTGGCAAACATTGGATGGTTTTGCCAAAAAATAAGAAGCTGGAGACTGTTTAGTTTGCAAAGTAGAGAGAGCTGTGAGGCAATGAGCAGCTTTCTCTTCTGGTTTTGTTGGGTAGTAGCAGGAATTACTGTAAATAAGATGTAGATTAACTGTCCAATATGCTTAAGAATATGAGTGAATGAACTGGGAGTTTCAGTTAATCTGGAAACCCAGCAGCCATGTTCCTTCTCTTATAGCTCCCTCTAGTAATTTTTAAGAGTGAGGTCTTTTGAATGGTGACTTTTTAATATTCTCATGCTGCAAGAGCCTGTTTTTGTGGCCTCTCTCTGGTTTTAGAGGCTCTCATGGCTAAGCCTGCAAATCTTGTTGCTGTAAATAATCTTTAAAAATTTGTGCCCCGTCTGAAGCAGGACAGAACTGCAGCTGAATAAAACATGGAGTGCTGAGCCCTCTGTTTTGTGCTTTAAGGAAAGCAGTGATTGTCTTTAATCTACTGTAAACCAAACCATCAAGCTTTTTGTAGGATTTCCATTTAAATACCTTCCTCCATGTATTTAAATATACTTTCTCCATGTATTTAAATACACTTCCTCCATGTTTCGTGTTCCTGAGTTTTCAGTAGTTACTCTCCATCCAGCATGTGACACACTGAGGGACTAAACCTGGCCCTTGGATGCTAATGTCTGCCTCTCACTGGATTTAGTAGAGGAGTTTTGCCTGTCAGCCTAGGGATGGTGTTTGATCACTTGGATGTTCAGCATGGAGCCGTGGTGTGTCTGTAACAATGGTAGTCATTTGTACAATGAGCAGGAAAATGGATCCCTGTGTCTGTGTAGAATAGAACGGTAGAATAGAGACAACTTTGCACTTTAAAATTTTCTTGTCTTGCAAATTTGGAACAATACAATATGCTTGTAAATACTCCTTCCTGTCATTTTGTTGCACATTTTGGTACTGTGCTATGGGTAAGGTTTTAATGGGAAACATTACTAAAATGTATTTTTAATTGTCTGTGTGTGCTTCAAACTCATGAAGCATATCTCTGCCTTTAGTATTGGGGAGCATGAGAGGAGGCAGTAGCTCATCTGTCTTCCATGGTAATTCCAGGAGGTGAAGACTTTCTATCTGTTGGCTGTGGGGTGAAACATTTCATCCCGCCCCTGTGTCTGGTATCTAAACTGATGTTTCAGCATTAACATAAATCCTGTTCATGCCTGTTAATTATCCCTAAAAAGAGTCTGTCTCTAAAGATCACTCTTAAAGTACCATAGTAGCATAAGCTGGTTTTTCTTTTCCTTTTTCTGTGTTTTTTTCCTGTCACTGGCCCAGTTGAGGGAGGAATAAAGCACAGTGAGTAAGACTGGCATGGAAAAGCCTCTGGAGTGTGTACCTGTCTCCAAGTTGTGAGTGCAGTGTAGAGGCCTTTCCACAGTGACCCTTGGCTTGTCTCAGACCTTTCCCTGCTGATGATGCTGTCAAATTCAGCAAAGGTCCTGTGGCAACCCAGGGTATCCTTGATCCGCTTTTTATGTATGGAAGGCCTCCCTCCTTTGGTGTTGATGTCTTCATGGATTACAAGCTTTCAGAAGCCATCCTGTATTCTGAATAATCCCACTTCACTGGAATCAGCTCTGAGATCACTGACCAAGCAGCCTTACTTTGTGAAGACAGTCACCATGCAATCTTAAGTTTCATAATTGGAAAATTTGTATATAGCCACGAGTTTCAGAATGCCATTTAAAATAAACAATCTTCAAATATCATGTTTATTTCATTATTTAAAATTTTACATAGAGTAGCAAGAAAGAGGCTCTGTCTTGATTATTACTTTCTGCAATTTAATGCAACTTTGTTATTATAGAGAATACTTAATCCTTGCTTATAGGAAGACTTAAATAAGGAAGATCCATTAATTGGATGTCTATGGATGTAGTAGCTACAATGAAGCATGTGAAGTCCTGAGGCAGGAAGAGAGATGGGCTTTCCAAATTCTTATTTAGAAAAAGAGTAATTAGGCAGAATTTCTTATGGCTGCCTAAAATCCCAGTACTTGCCAAGGTCTGTGACGTTGTGGGATGTTCTGTTATACTATGTCAAGGGGGTAATTTGGGAATAACTTCTCTGATATTCTGGATGAAGCCTCTCTAGCACAGCAGGCTCAGTCTTCCCTGTCTGAACCAGACATGCATCTGCTGCTGTCTCCAGGAGTCCCAGCTGTCTCTCAGAGCCATGTGGTGGTCTTTAATAATTTTGTTTCATGCCTCCAATCTTTCTGTCTGGCTTTTCGCAAAGAAGGACTCGTTTGCAATGTCCATGTTGATGGCCCCTGGAATGTAAGGCTGCCCTTGCTTTGTTGAGTTGCTCTCAAATCTCAGAGTCAGGGACCTTGTCCTCTGTGACACCTGGACCCTCTCATCTGCTGGCTGTGCTTCCCCAGTTTCTGCCAGCACCACTTAGTTAATACTTTCTCCCCAAACATTGTCAAAACGTGCATGATAGCACCAACAGAGCCCTCTCAAATGGATAAAAAATTCCCACAGGACCCTGCTGGAGTGATGGCCACCAAGGGGCAGAAGACCTCATGTTTTCCTGCTGTTTTTCCACACCGCTGCCCAGCACAGACAGTGCGCACTCAAGAAAGCACTGCAGTTTTAAAATGGGAAGAGGTGTCACAAGTTACACCTTCTACACCATTTCATGTGGAACATCTCTGTAATTACGACGGGGGCATCCAGGAGCCTGTGCATGCTTGTGACTAGGAGAACAGCTACCTCTCTGTTGAGCTCATTGCCAAGGCTATGGAGCTGCAGGAGCACTGACAAAAATCTCTTGCCCTGTGTCCCAGCAGCTGCTCTGTCCCAGGGCCTGACAGCCTCTCCAGGGCATCTGCCCTTTGAGAAGAAGATACTGTCTACATGTCTGTGGGGTTCCTCCAGGGTCGTGGGCTAGGTTTTTGTGGCAAGGATTTGAAGTGGGAAGGCAGCTTCTGTGACCCTCATTTTGGCCAGAGCCTGTTCCAGCCAGCCCCAAGACAGAGCCACTGCTGGCCAAAGCTGTGTCCATCAGCTGCCTGCTCATGGCTTCGGGGAAAAGGCCATGAGGTGGACAATGAGGCCTTGGGCAGCTGGAAATGTGAACCAAAGTCTTCTCTCCTCTGCACACTGCCCTGCCAGAATGCTTCAGCGAGCTGGGGGTGCACAGGAGGCTGTGAGGGGACACAGCAGAGCAACTGACCCCCAGTGACCAGAGGGATTTCCCACAGCATGTGATACCATGCTCAGCAATCAATCCATGGGGATGGAGGTTGGCAGGGGCTCCCTTGGCTCAGAAACTGGCTGGGCATCAGTTTGTTGTTTTTCTTAGGTTTCAAGGGTTTTTTTCTCCCTCTTCTTTGTGGTTTTTTGTTTGGTTGGTTGGTTGGTTTGTTTTGGTTTTTTTTTTTTTTTGTTTGTTTGGTTTTGGTTTTGTTTTGTTTTAATTTAGTTAAACTGCTTTTATCTCAACCCACCAGTGGTTTTACCTTTCTGATTCTCTCCCCCAGGGCTAGGAAGTGAGTGAGTGGCTGTGTGGTGCTGCCAAGCAGGAATAAATCATGACAGTCCTCTGTAAAACCATAACAGCAGTGCCCTGTGCAAACAACATCTGAATGATGGGACACAAGCAGCATCTGCAGATCAGGACTGCAGTAGGAAACAGGAGCTTTAGCTGTGATGTTTAGAAAAAATCACGAGTATGACAAGAAATCTCCACACAGGAAAACATCAGTATTAAAAATGGAGACAAGTCACAAATACAGGAATTGTGGTACTCACAAAGACTGCCAAGTGAGCCTTCCTCTAGCCACATTAAATGACACAACTGAGGTTGATGTGAACCTTTCGTCTGGAGAGCTCAGTCATGGAGTTGTGAATTTGTGGGATAAAACATGGAACTTTGCCATTTTTGTCTTGTTTGGTTTGGCAAACTGGCAAACAGGATACAGGTGATGTATCTCCAAGACTTGGTTCTTACCAAACTCAGTGTATGGCTGTTGCATACACTAACTAGTCTATCAAAACCTGCCACCAATGGTAAGATTATTTAAAGTGAATAATATATTAGCTGAATCTGGCCAGTCTGAGGAGATCAATTAAAAGAGGTTACAGGTTTTCTTTGCAAGGTGGTAGATCATATGGCAAGCTGAATGGTACAGAACTGTGTTTGGTGCAACTTCACAGATTAACTTGTTTTTATGCTCAAAATTAAAGCTTCCTTCTTGTTTCCATAGTTCACAGTTGGTGTCTGTGTCTCTGGTTTGGGACAGTTTGAATTGCAACAATTTAATTCCTTAGGAAGATAATGTTTTTTCTTTCCTTTTTTAAAAATTCTAATATGATTGATTAACTTACTTTAAGGATGGATTAACTGGAATGCAGTCACTACTCAAGCAACAAAGCTGGCACTTACCTATTTTTTCTCCTTCTTTTAATACTTACTGGTGGTGTCTGAAGGGATTATCACCAGGATTTAAAACCCTTGATGATTTGTAAAATTAGCTATTTTCTTTTGTTCAAATGACACAAACCCTATCAATACAATTCAGACTACATTGCACAGTATCAGCCCATCAGCTTTTTCCAAAGGTTACATTTTACAGTACCCACAAAGGAGCTTTTGCATGCCCAGATGCAGCCTTTGTGGATGAAAACAGCAGAAAACCATGGTTATCACACAGATAGACAGCAGTGTGTGGTATGTTAGGTATGGTATGAAGTTTGCAAACTTCACAGTTAGACCAGTGTCGCAGAAAGCACTTGCAGAAAAATCAGAATAGGATGATTCTAATCGAGAATGGACCAAGAAAGGTTGTCATTCTTGCCAGGTTTTTAAAATTTGAGCCATGTATCACCAGGTTTAGTCAGCCTGACTAAGGACTTTTTTGCTCCTGTATTTCAAACTGCAGAAACTTTTAAGTGTTAATGAATTGACCAGAAAAAGAATCCACATAAAGCCTAAAATCACATTACCTGAATTCCTGTGAATAGTACTGTAATACATGGTAGCTCCTTAGGAATATAATAGGAAATTAATGAACAGAGAAAGGAGAAAATGTAGAACTCAATGCCACACATTTAAATTCAAACCATTTGCTTTTGGCAATACAGCTTTAAAAATCTCCATGCTGTGACTATTAATGGAAAAACCTTTCTGCTGGCAAGGCAGATACAAAATCTCCCTGCAGCTTCCACAATCTCTTTTGTCTCCTGCTGGAAGAAAAAAATATTGGTAAGAAAACACTTTCTGGAGAGAGTTTCGGGTAAATATGACAGTTACTGAGTGACATGTCTGAAATGAGCCATCCAGGACTGTCACTGTGTTTCACCTCTTCCCCTCCATCATCTCAGAAAACATCCTGGCCAAGTGCACGTGGGCAGCACAGCCTGTGGAGGTAACCAAGGGCATCCACCTACTGCAGGAATTCCAAGACACAAATAACTGTATAACTGTATGCCTCTATGCTCATTCAGTTGTGGGGAGTTCTGATTTACAATTTACACAGACTCTTTCTGCCCAATGGATGCACTTTGCCTGTTTTTAATATCATCTGAGATAACCACAACAGAAATAATAACTAAGTAAAAGGGGGTTTGGGTGCTTTAAAAAACAAACAGAAATTGCATTTGTGGCCATGATATTGATATTCCATAGTTACAGCAATAACCTTCAGACTGCTCCTCACTGCCACACAGAGTTGGGATGTATGTGCAGGCAGGTTTCAAGGAAAAATAGTGCATTAGATTGAAACCTGCACTGGGGCTGCAGTTTTAAATGGTGCTATAGGAGGAAACCTTCCCTAGGATTTTATGTGTCCAGCTTTCTTTTGGATAAGGTAAATAATGCATAGTTAGAGTGCAGGAACAATTGATTTTGCAAATTGTTAATAAATAAATGCTAATAAAATGAGATAAATTTAACAGACTCTTGAATGCCAAAAAAGTTTTGAAACCAGTGCTGAGTATGCACAGAACTGCTGAGGGACCTGGCCTGAAAAAGTTCCCCCTGCATCTTGCAAAAAAGTCTCAGCCACAACTGATTTTAATGCAAATGAGTTGATATAAAGAAAGCAGATATTTTTCTTTTCTCTTCCCTCACAATTTTATTTTACTCATTTACTGTTAGTCCAGAACTCAGACCTAGAGGAGCACAAAAAATTTACTACTGACTGGGAAAAAAAAATTGTTTAATTGGAACATTTGATTCTTCCTGGCCTGATTACAGGAATACAAATAAGAAATTATTCTGTGGCAATCAATGTGGCTGTAGGAAAGTAATCTCAATATAACCGTGAAAATCTATCACCCTGTGAGATACAAGATTGCCATAAATAAATGTTAGTCTATTCCCCTCATTTCCACTTTCCATGAACAACACTGGAATGTGAAGTTAAACTCGGTATGTTCTAACCTTGCATTGCAAATAAGGCCATCCTGGGGCTCCTGGACACTCTGCTGTCGGAGGCGCCTGCCCAAGTGTGTGTTGGGGAAGACAGACACAAAGCCACAAGATTTCTCAGTAGGATGGTGCCCAGGAAGAGGCAGGGGTGCCATTCCTCAGCAACAGCCATGGCAAAAAACTGGATGAGGTGTGGAGAGAAAGCTAATGAGGACAACCACAGTGGCTGTGCAGAGAAGAGCATTTGAGGGTCCTTGGACATACTACAAAGCCACATGAAACAGATAATAGTTGAGCCTTTATGTGCATCTTTGCAATAGGCAATATCCCAAATTCAGCCTGATCCAAGAGTTAGGTGAAAGTTTTTTGATGGGTCACTAACTTCATGACACTGTACAGGATTAACTTTGTCTAACCATAAAGGACCTTTGGGAATGTAGATGACACAAAACTCTTCCCAAAACCGTTTTAATCTCTAAACCTTTTTCTTGTCACCAGTTCTCTGAAAGTCCCTAAAGTGTGTGGTTCTGTTGCAACACTCCTGGTTCTATTAGTGGTATTTGCTGTTGGGATAATGTAAGGTAACTCCAATTATCCTTTACTTATTCCTGCCAGTAAGAAAACAACCTGCCCTGCTTTGTTATGCTGCTAGACTGGTTACTGATGGTTGCAACAATGGTGCTGTACAGGCCATTCAGATGACCCAAGGTAAGTCCCAGGACTTCTTGAGGAAACACCTCATGGATGATCAGCTGAGTGAAATTTTGTAACTAAGGATGCATGAAATGTGTGGTAGAGTTTTTCTAGCAATAAAATTCTACAGAAAAGATGGGATTTTTTTTTAATGTGAAGATAACAGATTATGGACTTTGTAAATTTAAATCCAGTTTTCATTACCTATCAATGAAGGGGTCCCAAAAGTTGGGGAAACTTGAAACTGTCTGAATCTGTATTTGAAGTTCAAGTTAGCCAGTTTAACTTTAGAGAAGAATCACACATGGGCTCTTGCAATTTAAGTGCAACAAACACAACTTCCCCAAAAGCCTGAAGTCAGCTTGTGCCAGTTTGTGCTTTAAAGTGAATGTCTGCTTTGGAAAAGTGATACCTAAAACTGGTAGTGTAGTTTTCCAAGTTTTAGGTGTGATACAACTGAATTTTAGAACAGGACCTCAGCTCTGGCAGCATAATCTGAGATCTTTTCCCTGAGCTTGATTCTTGTCCATAAAATTCTGTTCTTATTTCTGTTTAACAAGACTTAAATTTGAACCTTTGATACATAAGCCTATTTAACAGCAGGCTTGCTTAGTGGACAGAGTAACTTGAGAGGAAAAGGCTAGCCCAGGAGTTCAGGCTCTTGAAACATGAGCCAGAGTTGATTGCAGCTCACCCTCCCTGCTCTAATACAGCTTCTTGCAGCTCTTTGCTGCTAAAGCAAAACTGGTTGGTTCATTTCTAAAATGTAACAGCAGATTTGCTGATGGTGTTACCACACTATTACTTTCCAAGATTTATTTTAACAGTGTTTTGTGGCTTCTGATACTGCAAATATCTTGTCACTATTCACCGTGTAAGCTACAGCCATAAATCAGCCTTATGTGATGGAGTCTCAGTGCACGGTAAGTGGAAGCACTGGGACAATTATCATTTTTAAAGTGTTCCTAACAGAAGACACCTACATTAGTTGCCCTTTATTTAATAAATGTTTTACTGGTTTATCTTCAGGAACATGGAGATAATGGAGAAAGCTCTGACAGAAATGACATGGACTTTTTTGAGTGACAAAAGACACCTTGGGGTACAGAGTGTTGAAGATCAATAAAGAATACAATGTTTTTCTCACAATGTGCTTTTGCAAATATGAGTGAAGTTTCAGAATATGACCCAAAAATTGTCTCAACAACTAAACACCGATTGCTGTTGTTCCAATATATGTCTGATTAAAGTAATTTAATAGGCTAAGAGTGAATTCTTACCCACTTGTGGCACAACACATCCCCTCCCTTTGCCCAGCCAGCAAGATTTAATATGAAGTAGAGAAAAAACTACGATCATGGAAGAGAAAGGCAGTTTTGTGAGGAAGAACATGACCTCAGCGGCATCTATTGCTTTATTTAATCTAGAGGGATTGCTGGAGCTTGTAATCTGATTCCCATTAACTGAAGCTCTTGTTTTCTGATGCATGGGTCTTGGAGCTGTCATTAGCTGATGACTTCTGAACATGGGAAACTTCCTGCTTGGGCCATTACAAAGGAATTCAATATCCTGATGTCCCTAAACCAGCCTGCCTCTTTCGGTCTGGGCAAATGTAGATTTTTTTTTTCTCACTCCTCAAAGTAACCAAGTGGAAACAGAAAGAACTTTGGCTAACTGGAAACATGTAAAATTTACCTATATTCAGCAAAGCAAGTAGTTGAACATTAAAAATAATGATTTTCTTAATTCTTGCACTCCAGGCTCCATATTTTTGTTGCAGAATAAAGTGTTGGTCAGTATTCATAAAGAAGGTAGATTTACTTTATAGATCAACTAATCTAATAAAAGAAGAATACTTTTATTCTAGTTGGTATGCTGCTTCAGTAATCTCCTATGAGATACTTAATATTGTCCTAAACTACTCTTGGTTACACATTTTTGTTTACTGGTATGCCTGAAGAAAGTGAGGGGAACCACTGGATTGTGTAAAGTACTATGCAAGACAAGTTTTCTGGACATGTTTTGAAGGGATATTTAAATTATGCTTTTGCCGGAGATTTTAATGGTAGTTGAGAAAAAGCATGCCCAAAATTTGGCATGGGCCTGTGTGTTTCTGGCTAGCTAAACAGTATAAACAAAATTTTCCAGCCGCTGGGCTGTCAGTTGAAAATGCAAATCAGCGTTAATACTGTTGCCTCCCATACTTTTTCCTTTTCCCTCCTTTTTTTTTGAAAAGAAAATATCAGTCTGAGCGTAGTGGTTTACAGCATGGGGATGTTTAGAAGGGCAATATATGCTCCCAAAAGCTGTTTTCTCTCTCAGCTAGGGAAAACCAAGACAGAAATACAATCACTGAAAGCAGACGTTTCATTCATCCACATGCAAATCACCACCTTAAGCCACGCTTGAGTCTAACAGGAAAGATTGGAAGTGACACAACCTCCAAAGCAAAACTGAGAGCTCAGTCTTTTTCTGCATAACATGTGCTGTGATTGAAAGTTGTTCATTTGTCATCTCTCTCACCAACAGATGCTGAGTGTCTCATTTCCTTGGCGTTTCTGCTTTTTCCTAATTTCAGAATTGGAGAGTTGAATTTGCCAGTTTTCGGCTCCTACTGTATAAACCAGTGGTCAGACTCAATAAGTGCTCCAGCTAAGATAGTACACTTCACAGGACTGGCTGCATTGCTGGGTGAAATACCAAAACTGATATTATTTCCATGACACAGAACCACTGTCTTATAATAATTCTGTTGCACATTAAGTCCCAGGATTTGCAAAAGTAAATCTGTGGTCAAAGCAGTGGAATTTATTCCCATTAGTTATTCTAGTTTTTCTCTGTGTGGTTTCTTTTAAATTTTTTGTGGGTTTTGGTGGTTTGTTTGTTTTTGTTTTTGTTTATTTCTTTTAATTTCACTTCTCTTTAGAATCATATGCCCACTGGAGAGAGAACTTTTACAGCTATGCTGTTTCTTAATGTTCTGAATGACATCTTTCAGTGAGAGCTCTGGTTTTTTGTTTCAGCTAAGGCTGCTAGCACTGTCTAGGGGAGGCTACTGTCCTGACTGTACATGATAAACCTTGGGAAGGAACAGCTATTTCCCTCATTAGTTTTGATGTTTCACTGCAAGGCAGAAAATGCCCACACTGCCGCTTTGCTCACAGAGCTGTGTTTGTCTTTATCTTGATTTCACAGGTAAGTAAAGCATAACAGAGGAGGCCTGTGGTGAGCAATTTCTGTCTGGGTCATATCCACCCCGTCCAAGCTTTTGGCAGACTTGGGCAGTCTTCTGCAGTTTAAGGATTGACAGATTGTCTCTGGCTACTGCTGAGAGACAGATATTTTCTAGTCGTTGACAAAAAAGAAAGAAAAAGAAATTCTGGATCCCAGGCTATGTCCTTGCGAACCATTTAAAATGCTTTTTCTGGAGAATACCCAGTGCTCATCAAACTGGGTATTTGATGTGCAATAATCAAAGTGCTCAAACCTGCAACGAGGGGCTCTAACGTAGCATTCCGACAAGCTGCACTAAATGCTTTTACAAAAACCACACACTCTCTGAAATGAAATCTTATTTACTGTGGTGTTATTAAAGTGCTAAACAAACAGACAAACTCAGAAGGGCTGCTAGGATGTGGGTGGGTGAATAAATAAGCTTTGATGCTAATGTCAGTCAATGCTAATTTCTATCCTTTGAAGAAAGTGTGATAAACACAGCTGTCAGAATTGTGATCTGAAATTGCTCTAATTAAATTAGATTTTTACTAGAATGAAAGCAGCACCTTGTTTTGTTTCCTCTTTAGCTGGACCAATTCAGAGAATAGTGACTTTCCAGTTCTTTCATGGCCAGGTAGGAAAGGTAAGATTTCTTACATATAAACAAGGATTTGAATATGCACAATTGTATACAATTCTATGTATAGAATTCCATATTCATATTCCTTTTGTTATATTTGCTACCCACAATTAGCATCTTAATTTAGAATCTGAGATCTTTAAGGGGGAATTATCTGTACTGGCCATTAAGTGCTTTCTCTGCAGTATTATGGGGAGGTGACATAACTCTGTCATGTGCATCTCTCAAATATATGTGTTACAGTAAAAGACAGACAACGGTGTTTTAAGGTTAAGAACTATTTCACTGGTGATAAGAATAATAACTAGCCATCACTGTAAAGAAAGGCATGAAGGGATAAAAGACATAAACCTGAAGTCAGATGATCTCTGGATAACCTTTCATCTTTTGTCTCTTCCTCAAAAATCACCTTGTTCCTTTTTGTAGATGGATAGAAAGACCTGTCACTCCAAGCCTTGCGAATTTACTTTGTAAATGAAATTGTCACTTCACTCAGATCTGGAGGGCCACTCCTTTTCAGTAGAGCTGAAAATGAAGGTGATAAATTATTCCAGTGCTTTTTTTTAATAAGACCACTATTTCCCAAAGCAGTCTAATTAATTACAGAGAACAGCATAGCCAAAAATAGATAACTGATATATATACATACGTTTGATTTGAGTGCTATTGATTTTAATTTAATTAATGTAAAAGAGAGCTATGTCAGAATTTAGTGCCATAAAAGAAAAATATGAATTTATATATTGCTAGATTTATATAGAGAAATATTATATTAATATACCTTCTACTGGTGCCATGTATCAATTTCCAAAATGCACTACTTATAGCAAATCGATCTGATGAGGAGAAATTCGATTAATTACACCATCTCTTCCATGAGTGGGCACTAGATGGCAGTAAAAGATAGGAGCTGGGGTGTGGAAATTTTCTTGACGTTCGTGCACTTCAGTAGAGGATCACTACATGAATATCCTGTAATCTATTCTGTGGGGGAGGGGGGGGGGAAGGAAGAAGGAAAGAGTCATAAGAATTACAGAAGCTTTATTGCATGACTCAGTTGTTTCTTGAGTCTATGGAAGAAATTGGTACAATTAGAGGCAAAGTGGCAGAACATGATATTAAGTGACCAGGGCTGACAGCAAAGTCCTTTGCAGATGGGAGAGATGTAACTTTCTCTCTCTCCCTTGGTCATGTTGCTTCACAGAAGAATCTCCTCCAGAATTCATATGCTCCCTCCATATCACCACAGCGCTCCTTGAGTGCAGTTGTAGTCCCAAACTTGACAGTGTTAAAAACATCAATTTTCACAACATTTTATGCTCTGACCCATCTGACCAAAGGCAAACCCTTGGGCTGGCAGAGAAGACACAGCAATGGTTGTGTTCAGGAGGAGGCCTGGGTCAGAACTGGAGATTACAACGAGCCTTCAATAAAAAGCACTCCAAATGAACCCCAGGGGAAGAATTAGCAGGGAACGAGGGGATTGGAGTCTGACTCAGGCTGCAGAGTCCAGCTCTCAAATCACTAGCAGCCTAACCCGGGTATTTCACATGCTTCAGAAGGGTTTTTGGAGAGCCAATTACCCTCAGGACAGGATGAAAGTGAAACAGCTCATCATGTGCAAGGGATCACTGCAGATTATCCCATGTGTTACTACGGTTTTAAAAATTACAAAGACATACTTTTATTCCAACTGCAGAAGAAAGTGCTCAAAGGTTAGGAAACTCTGCATCTATGTTTTAGCCCATTCTGTGCACTAAATAAGAAAGACGCTCTTTGGGACAGAAAAGTACGCAACCACATAATTAAAAAATGAGGCCTATGCACAAATTGGCACAACTCGTCTGCAGCAAGCTTTTCCTAGGAATTCAGCACCAGGTTTATCCATACAGATAATGTTGCTTCCTCTGTGCAATTTTATGTGCCATACTGACATGTTTTTAGACATGAAGAGTGTTATGAGTAAAAAGTGGTTAATATTTTTAAAAGTTGCAAAGTTCACAAGTTAAACCAATTGCGGCCAAGTTGGAGTTCTAACTATTTATTGTTAATAATTTCATGTTGTAATCTCCTGTTAACAGTTTCCTTTTGATTACCTGTAGTGGCTCGAGG